>NC_089199.1:31822100-31874600 GCF_963930695.1 Labrus bergylta
ATACCGCAGCGGTTTGGCTCGTTCTGTGGTTTTAAGCTTTAAGTGGGCTGTTACAGTGAGCTGTTAGTGCGAGTACGCCTCTGGGGTGTGAGTGTGTACACGTACAGTTCATGTGTTCGTGCCTGGGCTTTCAGTGTGTGTTTGTGTACATGCATATTTATGTGTGTGTGTGTGTTTAGCTCCTGAGCTCTGGGAGTCTATAAAGCAGCTCTGGACATTCAGAGGGTGATTATATGTTCACACAAACTTTACAGAAGTGAGGTCACCTCTGCACGGTTTGTGAGTGTGTGACAGTGAATCACAGCGTGCAGCCAACACCAACACTGCACTGCCATGAAGGGTCAACCTGTTGGCTCGTCACACGCCTCACTCTTCCCTCCCTAAATCCCCTCTCTCTACCTCTCCATCTTTCCTCCCTCTCTTCCTTTTATTCCTTCCTTACTCCTTTGCTTCCCCCCTCCCTCCCTAATTTCTTTTACCTTTTGTCCGTCACAGGTCCCCTCGGGGAAGTGTATCAAAATCAAAAAAATGACTACAGCTTACGAATAGATTTGTGATTTAGATTTATCTGAGGGCGCACTCACACCGGGCAATCAAAACCGTGCCTTAGTACGCTTCACCCCCAAAGTCCAGTTTGTTTGACTTGAGTGCTCCATTTCATGCTCAAGCATGGTACACTTCCTTGGTGCTGGCAGTTCATGCACTTTATGTTGATAAAGTGATGGAAAATAGGATCTTGAGTCTCTATATTGTGTTTTTTCTCTGTGTATTTCCTTGCCTGACTTCCTGCCCGGGTTCGTTCTCTTCTGACCATCTTGACGTGTACTCGCAGCGAGCTCCCTCACAAGTACACTGGCAGCTTATTTGAAACGGAGCAGAGCGCGGTGGCGCTGCTGGTACACTCCAGAGATGGACATCGGTGCTCGCTGTGGAAACAGGAGCATTAACTACTTTTCAGCCCTCGACCCCAAATATAAAGGTGCTAGAGTCCGGGGACCCCTGTTGTCGCTGGAGGTGCTTAAAACATTTGGCATTGCGCACAGCAACGGACATTATTAGACCTCTCCAAACACTGGCATTAGCATTAGAACGCCACACAGATTAGCCCAAACACCATCATGTTTTTGTCTTGTATATTTTCAAATTAATGCGTGAAATATGCAATTTTTCATTTGACATTTTTTTTTGGAAGAAATCTTGCGACCCTGACTTCAGGAACCACTGGACTAGAGTGGCAGAGTAAGCAGCGCTGACGGACCACGGCGCCCACGGAGTATGTGGAAATTGGCAGTTACTCAACGCCACAAAAAACATCAAAACAACAAATCCTGAACGCCATGTCGAAACCAAAAGGGAGAAGAAAGCAGCATTTTTAAAGAAGGCAGATTAAGCAGCTTTAATGAAGGACAAATGTACTACTTTCTAAATTTCCTTCCGCACTAATAAGAAAAAAACAAACCTTTAAAGAGCAGCTCTGTTTCTCCTGCTGTGTCTGTGATGTCCTACACTCAAACTGAACAGCTCCAGGTGATCCTTCATACTTCTTAAGAAATAAAAAGAACAACTGCTCTGAATTTCTTAATAAGTATGCTCATGATGCATCCTAACCACGAGGAGGTCCGGCCCATGTCCGCCCCAGGTCTTTGTGGTGTATGTGTTGATGTCTGTTTCCTGTACAGAAATAACCTCGAGCACCTCTTAATGATCCTCAGATCTCTTGCAGGTTAAGTGCATGATGTGGCTTATTGCTCCCTCGGTTTTGTTGGATGGCTTTTATTTAAAGATGATTAATTTGTTTTTTCCAAGAACATTTTTGTGATTTCATCTCTCAGAGAGAGGCTGTTGATTGTGCAGAATTCGACCTACTGGGGACACAATGTCCCTGGAACAAAAGTGGTTGGTAAATAGTTGGAGAGAACAGGGTGCTAGAGGGGTCCAGTCCACATGTTCAGTGTCTTGTGTTGTAACCTGGAGCAACCAGTGAATAAGAAGGTGTGTTCATGGTAGTGTTGTAGTACTCAAAGTTGGACTTGGTCTCGAGACCACTTTTTGAAGGTCTCGGTCTCAACTTGGAATCGAAAGCATTTTGACTCGGTCTTAGACTGGGCGGACTCTTGATTTTAAGTCAAGAGCACCACTGACCGGCTATTTTTCCACACCATTACTGTGATTAGAAGGAAATCACCCCTTTTCTAAAATTGAATTCATTCATAGTTTTATTTTTATCCCCTGGTCACGGCTGCAATCTTACCGGTGTTACGGTGAGGGGCAGTAAGTGAGTGACACGCCCCCTAAACACAAGGTGATGATTTTTCAGAGGTATTTATGGTCTTGGTCTTGTTTCGGTCTCGGAGCACTCTGGTCTCGGGTATGTCTTGGTCTCAGTGTGTTCTTGACTAAAACATAGTCCCTGGATGTTTGTTTGGTGCTTTGGATGCATGGTCCATATACCGTTAACAAATTAAGTGAAGTCCTAATAACGTGATCTCTATTTTCCATCCAAACTTTTACTGTTATCATGTCAGCTTATCGGCTCCGCAGATGGACAAAACACGCATTTGTTGTTATTTAGCAGTTAGTCAATGTGTGTTCTTCACTGGTCCGCAGCGACTCTGCTCCGTCCTAGCTCCAACAGTCCAGAACCGTCTGCAGTAGTTAGAAGGCTTCTATTTTTTGCAGGAGCAGTGCACATCAAATTCCCTACAAGAAGTTACACACAAAAACAACATTAAATCTGGTGAATTTTCAGAATAAAACACTCCGATGTGATGCTAGATTGTGTTTCACTGCATCAACAAAACATCTTCATACTTACTTACCCGTGGTAGAAGTAAGCAAATCTAAAAAAAGAGACAAATCCCAGCAAGTCAACTCCTTCAGTTAGGAACAATGACCTTACTGTATGTGTTTGTGTTTATACCACTTTTATACTCCGTACATCGTATTATCTCACGCCGTTACCGGAACTGCTTGGGCTAACAACTCCAGCTGTCCAGAGGTACTGCTCCTTCCTGCTCTCTGAAAACAATGATGTTTACAACCAAGGGAGCACAGAGTCATACCGGAGTGAAGCTGACATGCAACACACGCATCTAGTGGACGTTCAGGGTCAGGAGGGAACCCACCCATGAAAGGGGAGAACATCTAAACTCCAAACAGATAAAAAAGCTGCTTGAATTTATGGTGGCATAAAAAATGTTAGCCAGACAATCCTGCTAACCTAAAGAGGAGCAGGATTATTTATTTTTTTAGCCTTTGTACAGTGGCATGATACAGAAAGTTTGAGAACGAGTGACCCAGAGGAGCACTGATGGGCCTGTTTGACCTCCTTCCTGACAATCCCGGCTCAAACACCTGGTTTGGTTTGCACATGTTATTAAATCGAGAGTAGAAGTTAATTCTTTGGCTTCTTTGGACGTAACTCAATCAAACCAAAAACCAAATATACTCTTGCACAAGTAAAAACAAAAGGATGTTTTGTGGAAAGCCCCTTCTGCTCTTACAAGCAGAGCAGGAGTAAACTTACAGAGTTTTGTTTTCTGGACAGAATCATCTCATTGTTTAAAGATCGATCACCTGCAATTCATCAGTACTGAAAGTCCACAGATGATGTAAACCTCTGAAACTGTGCTGTGACTGTGAGCTTTTAGGATGACTCATAAATCTATTTCTGTCCCTGATACCGTGTTTTAGTTTTATTTTAAGGAGCACTCTATGAACCTGGATGTCATGTTTTCACCTAGTAGCTGAATAGTTTCCTTTTCATTTCCTCAGAAAAAAGTCATGACATCAGTTACATATTTCTAAACACCTTCTCAGGACGTGACTCATCACTGGAGAGACGTCGTTTTAGGCCTTTAAAGGTCACATATTCTCCTCATCAACCAGGTTAAATGACTCTCAGAGAATATGAACGCAGAATTTAATAATTTACCTCAAGTCAAAAAAAAAGAATCTCTATTCTCTTACCATTGGATCTCCTCGCAGCATGTTTTCATTTCTTGCAAAGTACAGCACGCACATTCATTATAGCAACCTTCATTAGCAGCTGGGTTGCCAGGGTGACCGTGACAAAACACATGTTCTCTTGTTCCTCAAGTGAAACTGAGGTTTTCCGTTTGTTTAGTTTACTCCGAAGGTCATCACTGATTTTGTTTTCTTTCTTCAGTGAGTTGGCCGCAGGTTTGCCACACCGCCGCCTTCAGATCGCTTTGTTTCTGATTCCTGAATGACAGATGCTTTTAGTTCCCATGAGCTTTTAATACTGGCACACACACACACATACACACACAGAGCGGAGGCCGAGTGGTGGTATTTACTGTATTTCAGTGTGTCTCTGTGTTAGTTTTGGCCGTTCTCCCGTAGCGGCTATAATCAGGGGCGTCTTTGACATGTCACAGTTTCCCCACCAAGCCATGACCTGCCCTCAGCCAGGAAACACAGAACAAACCCAGAGTGCCAGAGCCAGTGTGTGTGTGTTTGTGTGTGCGTCTGTGAGTTAGAAAAAAACAAAAACACATTTGAAGTAATATTTTGTTTAAAGACTTCACAAGTAAATGTGGTATTATTTTTTGGTATTTTTAAAATGACCAGAAAGACAAGGCCACACTTTGATAGTGTAGACTGATAGTCCCCTCTTAGTCAGGTATGCGTGTATGTGTGTGTGTGTGTGTGTGTGTGTGTGTGTGTGCGTGTGTGTTAAAAAAACAAAAACATTTGAAGTAATATTTTGGTTAAAGACATCATAAGTAAATGTAGTATTATTTTTTGTATTTTTAAACTGACAAGAAAGACAAGGCCACACTTTGATAGTGTAGACTGATAGTCCCCTCTTGATAAGGTACGCGCGTGTGTGTGTGTTTATGTGTGTGTTATTATGTCAAAATCGTGTGCACACATACATGCATTGGATCCGTAAACACAGCAAATAAAGAGCGGTTGTATCTTCATTCAGAAGCAGAGGACACATTTAGTGAGCCCCAAGATTGACCTAGACTTGTACAGCAAGTTTGTAGTCCTCTTTAGGTCACATTCACACACTCACGTTCACACACTGATGGCATGCTACGGAAAGTGCCCGCCTAACCATCCTGTTTTTTCTGCTTTCATCCTGCTGCCATGACAGTGAATTACCTCACTCCCCTGATGTCTTCAGTTTGATAAAAAAAAAGAAGAAAAAAAAGCGAGGCGATGAGTTTCATGATGAAAGTTTTAATCATAGAGTAAGAATCAAGCGTATTTTTTTAAATACTTTTTTATTGTCGAGTGATGACGGGTTGAGTTCTGATCATGACTTTCACTTCAGCCCAGCAGGAAGTCTCGGCTCTGCTTTTACCATCTCTCTTACTTTATTTAATCAGCAGCTCAAACATATAAGACATTAAAACAAACCAAAGGCCAAGACAAACTGCTGAATATCAATTTTACATTATGCTCCCCTTTTCTCCCTTCCTGCAAGGTTGACCTTTGTGAGACGTGCTGCGTTAGCGCTGTGTTATAAGGTTGAGAATTTCAAATCCAGGTCGGCCTTTCAAAGTGTGAGTGATGAAAGTTGAAGTGTATGTTGGCGTCAGGTCAGGTCAGGACTTTTGAAACCATGTGGGACATACACACATAATCAAGAGGACGGATTCTCTTTGAGGCTTCTGACTGAGGGTCTTTCCATCCACATGTTTCTGAATATCTTTAATGTGAGTTAAGCTAAATCTGCAGGTAAATGTTGGAAAACTGGCTGAGCTGATGATGTTTGTGTGTCGATATAAAATGAATGCAAAGTGCAGTGATAATAATCTTAGAACAAATTATAGCGAACACAAAGCAGGTGAGATTGAACATCCACAGAGCTGAAAACAACCGATCTGTGTGCAGCCATTATGAGACTCCAACCTTTTTCATCTTTTTTTCTTTCTTAGCTTCTTTTCTGTTTTCTTTTCCACTCAAGTTGGTTAAAATAAATATCTGGTGAGTATATTAGGGTTATTTTTCTATTTTTTGCAACGACATTGAGATGCCAAATGGTGACGTTAAAAATGAATACCCTCAAAAAAGGGTTTCATTCACCCTACTCAGACCAGAGGCGCTCTGGTCTGAGGCGGCAGTAGCTCAGTCTGTAGGGACTTGGGTTTGGAACCGAGGGTCGCTGGTCCAAGTCCCAATGCGGACCAAAATATGGAAGTTGTTCTGGTAGCTGGGGAGGTGCTGAGGTGCCCTTGAGCAAGACAATGAAAAAATGGCTGACAAACCTGAAATCAAAGCAGTGCCTCAAAATGTGCAAATTTTGCAATGACAGTCGAAAACCTCCCTAAGGGGGCCCCATCTGATTGCACTTACTCTCTATTCCCTGCTAGTTGTCTCATGCACTATCGCAGTGAAATCCAAATTTGATCAATGAAAGGAACACCAACATTACGCCGTTGTGGAATCAATATGAATGTCTTAAGGTCCCATATTCTGCTTTTTCTGGTTTTATCTGCTCTTTAGTGTGTTTTCAAAGTGTCCTGTGCATGTTTAGGAACATCTATGTGCAAAAATTCAAAGTCCGCGGAAACGTGTCTTCTCCTACGTCCTCCTGTTAGCTGTAGCGTTAGCTGCATGTAACGTTCGGTTCTAGCCCCCCTCGATAAAAATGTGTCAGTGCGACGTCATTGTCAGCGTGAGATCACTGATCTAAGCCCATTGGCTCGTTGTGGCCCTGCAGCTCATGTTGAAATTTCCGAGAAGCGTGCTGAGCAACTGACCAATAACGACGGAGCGGATCGGCTGACCAATCAGAGCAGACTTGGCCCACGTGGGGTCTAACAGTGTGGGCTCAACAGAGTGCAGCTGACTGACTCAGAGCGTAGAGGGAGCAAGGAGGAGCAGTACATGAAAACTGACACTTTTTTAGAACTTTAGCTATTATGAACGTACAAAAGTAGGTACATAGATTAAATATATGAACCCCAAAAAGGGCAGAATATGGGCTCTTTAAGGCGCAGTGCTGTTGCACTATGAAAAGGGCAAATAAGTACTTCGGGCACAGGTTTCATAAACGATAGTCAAGTTTTTGTTTCACCAAACAATAAGTCAGAATATAGAATCCAACAAAACACTCTCGAGTTGTACCCAGAGCTCCTCATTTCTGAAGTATAGTTCCAGCTTTTAGAGAGAGGACGCCGTCAGATCTCGGCCCTGAAACTAATTCCTAAACAAACTTTGAAGATTAAGGACGAGAGAACATTCACAAATTAAATCTCTGAACTTCAAATGCTGAGCAGGTTGTTAAACCCCTGGAGGAAAATGTGTGATTTGTGAAGTTGGGCTGTGTGAATAAAATTGACTTGACTTAAGCTGACATACGCACACAAACATAAGGGATACATGCAGCCTTGCAAACAGATCACATTTTTACATGTGTAAGCCGACACATGCGCCCTCAGAGGGATACAGTAGGAATACTGTAGTCTTAATGTTTTACACACGCACACGCTGCACTGCCAGGAAACACTTTAGTGAAACTTAGAACTTAACTTCGTTGACTTTTCACTCCTCTGGGTCACTCCTTCACCTCAAGGCCAACTCTCTCTCTCTCTCGCTCGCTCTCTCTCGCCCTCTCATTATACACATGGAAGTGTTTCAAAACCTGACTGTCGGCATATTACCGTCTCTACCTGTCCGCTGCTCCAAACCTTCTAGCGTTTCCTCTCTTCGTTTTTCTAAGTAAGTGCTCACAGAGGATGAAATATCTAAGCAGCTGCAGCCAGGGTCGGGGTTGTGGGGTTTACGAGATACATGATATAAAGAGCTGATTATAATCCCGATTTCAACATGATGGCTGACCGCCAAGATTGTAGGTACCTGTAAAAAAAAAAAAAAAAAACAGGTCTGCTCACCTGGAACTATAAAGAACTTTTAGATTATCTGACAAAAGGATTCAATCTGTGGGCATGGAGTCTTTAAACCTGTATTCACATTACATGTAACCTGAACAGAGCCACACATGCATTGGACTCCAGTATCGTTTGTGTTTAACATGGCATGGCTTAAACGAGACCTGCAAATGTTCATCCTGGACTGGAGGAGGAGCAGAACTCTGCAGGGCTGCCAGGGGACGGCTGCTCTCCAGTGCTGGGAGAAGAGAGCCTATGCAAAGGCCCTGACACACCAAGCAGACGGCAAAGAACTCTTCAGAAACAAATGGATTACGTCATTGGAGTCCCTGTTTATCTATTCAGGGTAAGATGAAGACGTATTGTGTCAAGCAAGTCACACAGTGGAAATTTGGCTGAAAGTGAACAAATGTCACAGTGATTAAATGGCAAAGAAAGAGTTAAAAGAGGCCGAAATAAGTACATCATGATGCACATTTGTGTGTCCGCGTGCAAAAGAAGACAACTTTCCAAATGCTTGTCTATTTCTGATGCAATCTCAAACAAGGCATCCTTAACAGAGCCCTGCACCTATGTGCATTCATCTGCTGCACCTTCCGATTAACCAAAGACAACGTGATTTGACATCGTGCAAAATGTTCTACTGTTTAATTTGTTGTTGGTTTTTATTTTGCAGGCCCATCGAGGGACGAGCTTTGCAAATAATCTTCAGCTGTCAGTGCTGCGGTGTGTGGACGATACAAATCAACGTTAAATAAATACAACAAAAAAAATGACGTTGCTTTGGTAGCCTTAAAACAAAGATATTGTGACATACATGCTCTCTCTCTTTTTTACACTGCACTTAAACACTAAAAAAACTGTCACACACACACACACACACACAAACAGCGGGGGAGCAGCTGTGTGGGTTAGATCATAAGTTTGTACAGCAGGCTGGTACCCTGTCCTGCGTCAGAAGGTGTTAGTGGTAACATTAACCAGGGGGGTGAAGGAAGGAAGAGCCAGGGACTGAAAAAAAGAGAGAGAGAGAGAGGTGGAGTGTTAGCATAACCCAAGGCTTAAACATGTCATTTGTGTTGTTGTTTTAGCCCCACCAGTTAAACACTCAGGAAATCAGGCTGTCTTAGCAGGAGAGCCGCTCTGTCAGCACACACTCCGACACCTTTTTTTACTCTCCTCTTTTATTACATACACATTTTCATTTATTTCTCTGTTTCCCTCACGACCCCAAAAAAAACCGAAACAAGTGTGACAACATGGAATAAAGGTTTGATGGCACCAGTCTAAACAACAGCATGCAGACAGGGCTGACCACACCAGACTTTATGATTAGTAGTCTTGACTTGGTTTTTAAGGTGAGTTATTCACTGCGAGGAGGCTTCGAGGAGGTGTTTTTCTTTTCCATCATGGTGCATCTTAACCCTGTTATACCAGCTTTACTTGCCAGGAATGTCTGTTTTTTATTCCATGGTTCACTGTAAGTAAACAACTATTTAGCAGATATATTCGATATTGTTTGTGATGTACAGCTGCCTTAATTTGCAATAGGTCTGTCTGCTCCTTCGTTTTCTTAGTTCATAACCATCCATTAAGTCGAGTAAGTGGGGTAATAATATAAAACAAAAAATCTATTATAATGATGCTAATGATGTTAATACAGTGGGTCAAAGGACCTCCACTAGTCTGGGGCTGTTTGAGGGCTGATTCATCTGTTTTGCCTTTGACCTCCTTCCTGACCTCTTCCACTGTCCGCTGTGCGCCATCGCATCCATTCTTGATCACATCGGTGATCAATTTCCATGTCATGAGTTTTTCTTTGTTGCGGCTCAGTGGTAGAGTCGAGTGCCTCGCAACCAGAAGATCGGGGGTTTGATCCCCAGCACCTTCAGATACATGTCGATGTGTCCTTTGGCACGGCGTCTTCGGAGGCTTTGGTTAGAGGGGGTGAAACTATATCTCTAGTTCCTTGTGTTTTCAACCCGCCACATGGGGGGGTGGGACCCACTGAAGCTACAGACCTATCACAGATCAGTGGGTGGGACCTCGCTCCCAGAAGCTAATAACAACGTCCGCCATCTTGCTTGGAAGCTATGCTAACAGGCTCTATGGAGAAAGATGAGAAGAACTGACCACTGTGGAAAAAGTATGTTTGAACTTCAAACTGATGAAAGAAGGTCTTGTGCTCCAATCGGATGTTTGTGGCTATCTCAACGAGCCTCAATATGGCGATGAGCAGCCGAGGCACAAGACCTGCCTGTTGAGGATGAGGAGCCGGGGCTGGCTGGAGCTGGGGCAGAGCTGTGCATTCTGGGAGTTGGTGTCTTTCATCCACATGAGCCAAAAAGACACTTCCTGCCTTTTCTCGGTCAAGAAGGCACCAACTTCAAAATGTATTTCACATTTCTACATATATGACCCAATGTCAATACAGATTCATGTTTCAACGGGTGAAGTGTCCCTTTAATACCGATGGACCCTTCACACAGCAACCTCAACCATCAGTGTGTCAATGTGGTGTGAGTTTACTTACCGCTGAATGAGACATGAGACGACGTAGTTTCTACACAATGTAAAAGATGAGCTGAGGTCCACTTCTGGAGCGACGGCGCTCGTTCATGTAAGTGAGGGGGCGTGGCTTTAGAGGGAGCACAGGGGGGAGGGTGTGTAGACGTAGCACTGAGGGAATGCTACTTTCAAAATCATGCTAGTTTAAGAAATTTACCAACCCTGCCTTTAAGCACCGATTACCTACAGGCAGCATGTGGCGAGTAATAAAACCATCTCTGAATCTAACCTGTAAACTGGATCATGTGTTCCAGGTCGATTTAATGGCCTTAGTGCTAATAATATTCCAGCAACATGTTCCTGTTCTTCAGGAAACAACTCGTTCAAATCAGGGGCCATGTGGAAACAAGGCGCTCTCACTCCTGACTTTTTGCCCCGCAGTGGGAGTCGATGATGAAACAGACGCACATCATATACACGCAACACACGAACACTTTACTACGTGCTTCTGAGCAGAGGCAGGGCCATCACTCACTGTGTGTGTGTGTGTGTGTGTGTGTGTGTGTGTGTGCGTGTGTGTGTGTGTGTGTGTGTGTGTGTGTGTGTGTGTGTGCGTGCGTGCGTTTGACTGGCTTAGTACTAATACATCTTTGGCTTTTGTTTTCTATGCAGTTTTTCTCATATGGTTTTTACTGTAAAAGGTACACACACACACACACACACACACACACACACACACACACACACACACACACACACAGTGTGGTGTTGCAGGCAGGATGGCGGGGTGGCAGCCGTTATTTATGTCTGCTTTCTTTAGCGAAGGTTTCTCACAGGAACAGGAGCCGAGCAGGAATCCGCAGCTTCCTCTGAGTCTGTCGTTTATCACTCTTTATTAACACAAAAACACACACACACACACACACACACACACGCCAAACACACAGCTGCAGACCAGACAATTACACATAAATAAAAATCTTTCCACACACACAAAAATATTCACTATTAATAAATATCTGCTGCAGACATACACGTGTTTCAGTTACAGTCAGAAATAAAATCACTTATTATTTATTTTTTCCTCATGTTGGAGGACAATGCCGGAAAAAACTTCTAATTTTTAATTATGTTGTAGCTGGTGGACATATGTGCACATATAATTAAAATATCTCTGTGTGAAATCAGGCTGCTTGTCTGACATTTTCAGCCTTTCTGTAACTATTAAAGCTTGACAGGAAAACAATGGAGTCACCTGTGGTCATGAGCTTTAGGTAGTGACAGGAAGAATGAGATCGCAGATACAAGTCAAATGAGTTTCCACCGAAGGAGGAAAGGGTTCAGGTTCAGAGACAGGGATGAGGAGCTCGGAGTAGCCGCCGCTCCTTCACATCAAAAGGAACCAGTTAATGTGGGTTTGCCGTCTGATAAGGATGCCTCCTGATCGCCTGCCTTTGGAGGTCTTCACTCCAACTGGGAGGAGACCCGGGGGTTAGACCCAGAGCTCAATGGAGAGATTATTTGTCCCTTCTGGCCTGGGGACGTCTCAGGATCCCCCCAGGAGGAGCTAGAAAACCCACCCAGCCCCGGAAAGTAGAAGAAGAAGATGGATAGATGTGAATATAATACACTTTTATATGTTTGCACTTTGGAGATGAATAACTGAAAACCTTCTTTCTGCACTGTTACTCAGCACTCCCATCTAAGGGTCGGAGATACAGAACCCTGACCTGGAAGAGGGCACGCTTCAAGAAGAGCTTTGTCCCCTCATCGATGTGAGCCCTAAACATGCTTCCACGCTGACTGGCCCTTTCTTTGTAATGTGTTTCTACCTGCTGGTATATGTTTTCTTCACGTGTACCAACTGTGCAAAGCTGTGAGAACAAATTCCCCTCTGAGGGGACAATAAAGTATTGTATTGTGATGTATTCTCTGTTTCTTTCTTTGCCCCTCTTTGTTTCAATGGTAGTTTAGTTTAGTTTAATGGTTTATTTGAATCAGGGAGAGTGTACAAAAAACATTAGTCTCAGAGGAGAAGAGATGCTTTGTACTAGATTTAGCTAACTAGCTAATTTCCAACTGTGATTGTGATTTATTCTGTATGTGCAAATCAAAACTGAGACGATTGATATGTACATGAAGGTAAACATGGGCTGAACCAAAGGGTAATTTGGGGAGCTCATCTTTATCCCTTTATAAGACTATTTTCATGCATGTTTCAGGATTCAAGACTAACTTTAACTTTGGCACAGTGGGTTAAAAACTAAACTCTTAAAACAATAAACATTCAAAGAAACTCAAAGCAGTAAGTCTGGAGTAGAGGCAGTCGCCTGGCTCTCTTGGTAGCTTCCTGGGAGGTTAATTTAGTGCTAGATCAAGGTCATAGATGGGAAATGGTGTGCAACTGTGTGTGTGTGTGTGTGTGTGTGTGTGTTGAGGTCACGGCAGGGAGTGCAGCCTCTGACCGACTGCCGAGGAAATAACAGTGGCTAGACCTGACGTTACCCGGCTCGGTCGCGTCTCATAACTCACCGCTGAAGTATTATTGTAACTGTTCAGGTTCAGCATCAATGTGAAGCCGCTGAGTTCATTTCCTCACAGCGCTTCAGGTCTCCAAGTGCTCTGCTGGTCCAGAAAGACTCCACTTGACCCTCTAGTCTCCCCCTCAGACCTTTTGTTTGTGTTTTCCTCTTGAATAGATTCACCTTTCCTTCGATTCCCTCACACTCACAATGCTTTGCTTCATCAGCCGTCCTCCATTAATCCACGGTGATTAATCGTGTCCACAAACGCTGACTCAGGAGTCCAGAGGCTAAACTGGGTCTTCTTTCAGGGATGCCAGGAAAGTTCATTTTATAATTTGAAAATGAGGGAGGTTAGGATAAATTGGAGTAAATCAGAATATATGAAGTGTTCTCTGAATGTGGGCAAGTGTAATAAGAACAGTGAGCTTTCCACATCCATCTATCCGTCTGCTGCTCTGCAAACAGTTTCTATCCATGAACAGTATTTGGACATGAGGTCCCATTCTCTAAGCATGTGGTAATACTGAGTGTGTGTGTGTGTGTGTGTGTGTGTGTGTGTGTGTGTGTGTGTGTGTGTGTGTGTGTGTGTGTGATACGTTACCGTTAATGATTTTGGCCTTCATAACTGTGGCATGAGAGAAACTCTGAAGGAGGGAAACTGTCATCCTCTCACACACACTTTTTCCACATGAGACACATTGAAAAATATCGAGTGATGCAAAGGTAACTGAAACATGACCTCACCTGTACAACCCAGAAAACATCCTCATTTCTAAACCTATGGCTAACCTAAGCCGCCAATGTCTTTTTTTTTTTTTTAAGTATTCAACCTAAAAAAATGATCTCACACTGCCTTAGACTGATCCCATGGCCAGCTTGGGAACAGAAGTGAAGGTTGAGACGCCTAAATATGTTACAATTCACTTAACAGATGCTTTTATCCAAAGCCAAATACATTGGTATCAGCAGTTTTTGTATTAGTATCGTAGTTTTGAGTATTACGGAGCGTTGATGTTTGAGTCAGCCTGATGGCAAAAGAGAGAGGACGCAAAGGTTGAAATGCAGTTTTGGAACTCTTATTACAAAGATTTGTTTTTAATTTAACAGATATTTTTATATGAATGCAGCTTCATGATCTTCGTTTCACAAGTTTAATTTCAAGTCTTCTGCCTCAACTTGTTGATTGAAGGCTGAATCCCAAACTCCACACTCACACTCACTCAATCACTCACTTTAGTCCTGTTCACACTTACACAAGATTCCTGAAAAACTGAAAAAGTGTGTGAATGCAAACAGCTGAATGTTTCTCTCTTTCTCTCCCCCCGGAGTTTCTCCTCCAGCCTCCTCGTATTTATTCTGCAGAAAGTCAGAGTGAGCTGATGTGAGAACGCAGCAGGATATAATCAGGAGAATTCATCTTTGAGATTCTGTTCAACTACACGGAGCATTGATAGAAAACAAATATTCTCTGTAGAGCACTGTGGACTCATCTGCAACTTCCTCATCTTTTTAAGTAATTTCTTGCCTCTGGAGAAGGAAGCTATACAGGGTATAAATAACAACCCAATTACAAAAGACACTGTGAGTGCAAGATGTGTAATGGTGTCAAAACTACATTTTTGTTTGATCGCACCAACACGACCTCTCCTAACATCTTCCATGCAGAATGACATTACACACTGTGACTGTCGGCCTGAGGGCTTCAGCAGGAGGCAGCTGAATGGATTCAGACAATCTGTGGAGGCATCCATGCATGGCTCTGCTTACTCTGTGCTGCTGGAGAAGATGAAACAAGTGACTCTTAGTCATGAAACACTTCAGGAGGACGGTTCCTCTTACAGAAAGGGAGCAGGGAGATTCAGTCATAATCCCACAATACATATAATACGACTACAAGCATTCAGCCTCATTAAGCTCCCAACATTTTATTAGGACATTGCAACATGTAAGAAAAGCTCTGATAAAGTCACGAAACACTCCATGCCTATCTTCAGACGATGAAAGTCCCTCAAATCACCAAAATACCAAGACACCAAGATATTTATCTTGCAAGGATTTGTTGGAAACAAACAAGAGCTGAATATTCAATTAACATTCATACAGCTTCCAACCCCCAAAATAAGGGTGCTATAGAGACCCACCCTGTCCCTGGATGTGGTTAAAGCATATAACGTAGCGCACATAGCGTCATCATGAATACACACTAGGCTTTTTTTAAAAACACAAAAGAATACAACATTCATAATATCATTTAATACAGTGATTTATTGTAAAGAAGGCTAGAAGTAGAATATAAGTAATTTCCATGTATAGACTTCAGCACTGAGTGGACAAACAAAACGTAATTAAACAGACACACAGGTGAGATGATCTTTGTGTGTAAAAGGAGGCACACACCTACACATTTTTATTTCACATCATGATATGGTTATATTTGAAATTGAGCCACTTTTGTGCATTTATTTGTACAATTATGGGTAAAATTTACTTTTTTAAATGTCTGTCGTATATTTTTGCTGCCTTCTCTTTTTAACTGTATTTTATCCCAGTTGCATTCATAACTGCACTGTATTTTATAACTGAACTGTTTCTTCTTTTTATTTGTCTTTATTTCTATCTGTTATTCCTAAAAGCCTCCCGTGGACATGTGTTGCAAATTATTGTGCTAGAAACACTGAGAGCAGGGCATCTGGGACTTGTTTAAATGTTACAGCACCAATGTAATAATAATAATAATAATAATAATAAAGTTTATTTATATTGCGCTTTTCACAGACAAAGGTTATGGTTAAGTTAAGTGCTTTACTTAAAAAAAACAACAACAAAAAAACAACAACAACAACAACAGCATACATACAATGAAAGTAGAAAAAAAAAAAAAAAGAGTACTTCATGGACGACATTATAAAACCCTGCTGTAACCAGGAACAATTGGCACAATAAAACATAGATGAGTAGGTACACTGGGTGGACCTGATTACCCATAGGCCTGTCGAAACATTAACCTGTTTCATTGTTTCATTGTTTTTTATTGTTTTTTATTGTTTGTAACTGTATGTCCATGTCAAATAAATAAAATAAATAAAATAAATAAATCAATTATTTAAAATGTTATTGATGTTTTTGGCTGACATCTCACACTCACTTTGGCAACCTCTCCATTAAAACAGATAGTTCCAGATTAATCTACGTTTTACTCGGTTTTGTGTTCGTGTAACACCCTTGTAAATGTATTTATTCGGCTATTCTAAATCTAAACTTAATTAAGTTTTGAAAAAAAAAATCTAGGTTTGCATAAGCGGAACTTTTTTTTTTTTTTTCCTACCCGGACAGGTTTAGGCGCCGGACAGATTCCGTTGACATTGCTGAACAGCGGCAGGAGGAGGAGGAGGGAGGGGACCGGACCGGACTGGCGTTACCAAAAAGCTTTGAGGTTTTTAAAGTGAAGGGAGCCTCGGGTCAGCTGTGATATCCGGACTGTGTGTGGAGTCATGTATCTGCGGCCGCTGCAGTCCGCAGTCAGACACTCAGTGACCGCGTCCAGAGCCGCCAGCCGGAAGGTAATGACGACACAGCGAGGGTTAGCCTGCCTGAGCTAACACCAGCTTCACACACTGTAACCATAGACAACGGTCCAGACTGGAGGGGAGACATTAAACTGCTTTAGTGTTGAAACCTAAAACAGAACCAGCTTACAACTCAAACAGTCTGTAAAGGTTAGTTACCTGTGTGGGCTGGCAGCTGGTCTGTACAGGTGAACTTGACCACGCAGGTTACTGTGGGTCAACGTTAACAGGCTAAAGAACCAAAATGAATAGAAAAGGTGTTAATATGATGTTAAACGATCAGACATTAAGGAAACATGCTGTAGCAGCCAGTATGTCCTCCTTCTAACTTTAGATTCTGCTCCTGAATGCTCTGGATTTGTTTGGACCAGAGAAGGTAGGCGCTTTTAAGACCCCCCCACACGGCCGTTTTGGACGCCCCTCAGTTTGTCAGATATGAGAGCAGTTATCAGGTCAACAGGTGTTGCAGTGATGGAAGCGGTCAAGAGAAGTGGTTCAGATAGAAGTGATTGTACCCGACCTAAAAAGCCTCTGCATGTTTCTAATAAGCTCCACGAGCAGAAACGTGCTCAAACTAGGATCAATATTGGAGATGCTTTTGAAAAATGGAGAGAGGTTAGAACACAGAAAGGTTTACAGACCCATGCAGAGCTGGATAAACACTGAAGCTTCAGAGTCCACCACATGGTGACCTGAGTGAGCATCGGTGCCTGAGGGTGAAGCTGCTTTTAGGTTCATTCTTAAATGGACAGCGGTTATTCTCGAGAATCAAAACCACTTCCAGACGACTGAAGAGTCCTGAAATGTATGAACACTTAACACCATGTTGACATTTGACTCGCATTAGAAGAGAACTCGTGGCATTACAGTAAATGATGAGGACTCATGTATCTTACCTTGTCAATTTACAGATTTTATCTTAACTCTGTCGATGTTTAATCTCTCTTTTTGCTTCTCCTCCCCTCTCTGTCTCCACCCAGGTGTTAGATCAAGAAGCCTGTCTTGCTAGAGCTTTAGTGGCTTGTCAACTGGCCAGAGTCCCCTCTCCCTGTTTGACACCATGTCGCTCACTGCACATGAACACACAGGTAAGATACCTTTACACAAACAGAGAAACACGCATGCAGAAATGTTTTTCCACAGCAGAAGTGCACGCCCGCTGCAGGGCTGGCTACCTGCCTCTTTGGCACCTGCCTGTCCTACAGAAAGCAGCTCTTCACCCCAAGCCGCTCTAAAGTGAAACACAACCCAAGGTTCACCCTTTTTTTTATTTATTTTTTTAACAAGCTTTATCCGCGTGGCGTGAGGCCTCGCTATGATTTATCTAAGTCGACGTCCTCAAGATTCTTCAGCTCTAATGGCATCCAGTCGCTGAATTGTATCCCCTTCCCAAACTCACCTGAGTGCTGTCATTGGCTGGGGCCAACACGTCCACTCCCTGCCCAGGAACTTAAAAAAAAGAGCATTAAAAAGCTGTAATGAAATCACCTGTCGGCTTAAACGACATGTTTGTCCCAATGCGTCTTGAGAGGATTAGAATGCAGAAACTGTCTGATAGTGGGAAACAAAGTGAGTCCCAGAGCCGATTGACAGCGGCAGCTCCCATCAGCCTTTTATATCCAATGTGCTCGAGTCCAAAATCAGCAAGACAAAAATGTTTGACTGTTTATGCACATACTGACTGCGCTGTTTAAATTTTGCAGCGCTTACGCAGACCCGGGCAGAGCGGGCCCGTACATGCTGTAATCCAGCGCTGTTTTTAGCAATTAGCATCATCATCAGTGTAGAAAATATGTCATGGAAAAACTCAGCCAGAAAAGTTACTGAAGTCCTTTTTGAAAGCCAAACTTCTGCGAAGCACTAATGAAGGGTAACTGGGGTCATGGTGGCTGTAATAAAACTGTCAAAGCATGAAGACAACATGCAGCTTAGAATAGGTCAGTATATTAATTTACTCAACAGCTGCACGGTCAGTAAAGGCCACGCTCCCCAGGTGTGTGTTGTCATACTGAAACTGTGTGTGCTGTTGTTTTAATGAGGCTCATGCAGTCTGTACACAGAGGATATTAATATTTGAAAAGTAGTTTCTTCTGAGGTTGTGTCACATCTGTCGAGACCGTTTTTTCACTCGGCTTTTATCTCGACCTTCTACCCTTTTCCCTCGTCTGTCTCCTCTCTCATTCTGTTCTCTTGTTACTTCTCACACGCTGGTCTTGTCTCCTAACATCTCCTCGCTGCTCTTTGTGTTTTTCTCTCCCATCAGCTCTACAGCGTGAAGGAGACGCCCCAGCACACGGAGGAAGAGGTCGGGGCCTTCACGAAGCTCATTGAGGCCATGGGCTTCACCGGACCTCTCAAATACAACAAATGGGTGAGCGATGGTGGAGAGTTAGAAGAGACAAACAAAAGCACCCTAACATTACATTTCTAACATTGGAGAGAGCAAATATCTAAAATACATTACCATTATGTTGACATAAAGTGAGCTGCAGGTGATAGTAGAGCCCAACCGATTCATCTGCCAGCCGATAATAACGGCCGATATCAGCATATCCAGTCACTATCTGTATCAGCTAATTTTATCACAGATATGCACCAATTTACTAATTTAATTTAAATTACATTACATCTCTTTCACCAGCAGAGGGCGCTGTATTGATTACAACGAGCATTATCGCTCTCCGCAGTGTCAAGCAGCGACGCACGTTCATTTGCGCAGTTCATTTCCAGTTGAGTGACCGTCTTGTCTTCATTGTAAATCTTTTTCCACGACTGTTTGAAAACTGCATTGGAGGGATCTACACAATAAATGTGTTTATCTATCTCTACAAATTGAACCTCTAGACCAGGGATGGGCAACTTTGGTCACAGCGAGGGCCACATTCATTTAATTCTCACTGCCAGGGGGCCAAATTGTAGCATACAAAAACGATTACAGTCGATTATAACTCAAATTTAACTCAACATATACCAGTGATCTAATATTATCATGGACATTTTTCTTGTTTTCATGATTTCATGGCAGATTTTGTCATGTTTCCTATTAATTGATATGTAAAAATTTACCTGAGGGCCACATTGAGGGTTGATGGGGGCCACCCCTGCTCTAGATCAAAGAAAGATATCGGCCGATATTCGGGTATCAGATTTTCTCTCTCCCCAATATCGGTATCGGCCCCAAAAATCCCATATTGGTCAAGCCCTAGAGATTCCTGTACTGCAGTCACTAACTGAACACACAGTGTAATTAGCCTTTGTGATTGGTGGAAGTAGAAGGAGGGGTGGTCATGCATCAGAGGAGGAAACAGATGCATCAGTACGCCGATGTTTGTAGGTTTTTTTTTATGGCTGAGTAGCTGTCACAGTCACTGGTATGTGCTGGGAACAGACACAACCAAGCTTAGCTGACGAGTCTCTCCACAACGGGATGTTTGATGGGTCAAATTGAACACGTCGAGGAGTAGAGCTGATTTTTTTTTAGTTTCAAAACTCTCTGTAGATATTCTTTACTTTGTGCTGTACTTACCAGGACACTGTTCTTATCTGACACTTTCATTATCCCCCCCCCCCCCCCACAAAGAATGAAGACATGTGACTCAAGCATTTCCAAAAATCACCTTTGAACTTCTGCTTTGGTGCATCAGCACAACTCCAACCTCACTGTAGAGATTAGAGAGCAACATATGCAGGATTGTTTGAACGTGAGCTTTACCGTGTTATGGCCTGCGTGTAATTAGAGATCGAGATCATGACGACACATTTGAATATCTTAGTATGAAGCTACGGCCTCAGTCAGACCTCTGTTGTGAGGTGCAATGTGAACATGTTAACACAAAGACAGCTATACCTTTAGCCTTTATTTAACCTGTCAGTTGAGGAGAAACATGTAAACACCCTGAGGGTAGAGAGAGAGGAACGGGGATAAAGGTCGGGAAGATATCAAGCAGTGCGTTAAGTTATTTATAGTAAAAATAACCCAGTTAATACATTCTTAGGTAGGATTCACAACAACAAATGTCTGCTCTCACTTTACCTCCCGCAGAGAGGCTGATGAGCTAATTCAGTGTTTGTGAGTGCTGCTGTCACTCTGCATTTAGAGGACAGTTACATGACTCCAGTGTGCGTGTGTGTGTGTGTGTGTGTGTGTGTGTGTGTGTGTGTGTGTGTGTGTGTGTGTGTGTGTGTGTGTGTGTCAGAGGAAGACAGAGGAGCTTTGACCTCCCAGCAGGGGGCTTTAAATATAAGCTGTGAGCCTGGAATACGCCACACAGCATGAAGGAGATATTTTAACTCACCCTAAAGGTCCCGACACACCAAGCAGACGGCAAAGAACTAGTTGCTACGAAGTCAAAAACTGCAGACGGGTAGCGACAGAGCTGGACACACGGCAGAAGCTAGGGCGACGACCGAGGGAGACGTTTCGTAGTCAAACCGATCATACTTAATCCCCGATCACCCCCAATGTTCCCCCCCCGCATGAGATCCACACATCACTGGAAAACAAATCAACATGTTGTACAATAGATTAACTGTAGGAGCACTGGTGGCCTAGTGGTTTGTTTGTGCGCCCCATGTACCAGGGTTGGCAATTAACTTTTACGCCTACCTGGATTCAAAAATCTACCAGTCACTCATTTTCTAACAGGCAGCAAACTGTAAGGATGTATCGAATCAAGACCCACTGTATTCAAGTAATCAGCTTTTTTTATGAAGGGAGATGTTTCAACTGTTACAGAAAATACTGACACGCTCTTTGTCTCGCTCAGAAACCGTGTATTTTTAGTTATTATAGATTATTATTCTGAGGCTGGTAGGAGTCCTCAAAGACAAACTCGTTTAGATGATTTAGCTGCAAATGAACCTCGAAAACTTACCGTTTTCCCTCGTCACTGCAAAAAAAACAAAAAAAACATCAATGTCCAGAAGCTGTAGTCCTCCAAGCAGGCAGCCCGGGTTCGAATCTGACCTGTGGCCTCGTTGATGCATGTCATCCCCCACTCACCCTCTCTATCTACTGTCCTATCTCTGGAATAAAATCACAAAAAGCCCAAAAAATGAATCCTTCAAATATATTTACTGTCACTAAATTCCTGTGCAGAGTCTCTGTGAAAGTCACTGTTTAGTTCATGCAGGCGCCATGGACACCCGCTGTGACAATTCAGGCTTTTAAAAAAAACATGTATTTTTTAAGCTAGTATTTGGTAGAGCTGAAGCGTTGACACTTCATTGTGGTGTCTTTGGTTAAATCGCAGCTTTAACTTTTCTCCATTTAATCTCAGTGTTTGCATTTATCAGCCGGGTGCTGCGTTCAACAATAAAAAACTTAACGTTGGTGACGTTCCATCCTGCTGTAGTCCGAAGCTTCAACACAATGTATTTGTTAAAACTGGTACCATTACTGGCTGCTGGATTCTCCCCATTACACAAAGGTGACTGGTAACATCCTAACACCTGTAAAATAAGAAACTTAAGGTCACAGTTAGAGGTGGGCGATATGGGAAAAATGTCATATCGCAATTTTTTGGGGGCAAAATCCCGATCACGATTTTTTTCATACTGATCTTTAGACTAATTTGTAAGTTACTGACCAGTTCAACCAAACTTATTTCCCTGTATAATGTTTTTAAATGCACAAAAACTGAGCAGACAAGTTAAATCTATTTGAAAAAACATCTTTGTAGGAGGTCTGGAGGTCTCTCACCCAGAACATCTTTAGCAACAGAAATGTCTTTCCCTCAATTTGATCAATATTTATGAACAATTTGAAGGTTTTCCTCACCACTTTGAAATGATGATTTAGTTATGTGTCCTCTTTTTATGTTCATCTTGAACATTTTCATGCAGTGATGCATTCATTTAAAAACATGTAGACTTGAAGTTGTTGAAGTTTCTGTTCTGTTTTAGCCCTGCAGAGTTCCTCCAGCTGGAGCTTCATTCAGGCTCTGCAGACTTTGTTGTTTTTTATGACATCATTGGACTAACTTTAGTTTAGTTTATACATAATCAAACATAATACAGAATGTGTTCATTCTGTGACACATGATCAAAGTAAGTTTTACTGACAGAAGAGTTTAATTCATAGAGGGGGCGGGACATTGTTGATTGACAGACAGACAGTCACCATGGTTACTCACTCTCACCTGCCTGCTGCTTTGTAACGTCGTTTAGTGTAATCCCTATAAATTAAGAGGGGGAGGGGGAGACGCGTCTGTGTCGCAGCATAAACTGCAGCATGAGAGAATAAACACATAACCCCGGTTATACGATCTCCCTGCTTTGGCAGATCGTCAGCACGTTAAAATCCTTCACGATCTAAGATCGTTATATCGCCCACCACTAGTCACAGTCTCTTCAGTCGCAGACACCACACGGACGCCAGGTGTGTCTGAAATGATAACGGAGGGCGTTTTTTACTTTTAAGTCGGTACATTGTTGATTTTTATTTTCAAACAAAAGTCCGGCTCAGTGCCTTCAAGAACATGTTAGTATGGACAAACATGTTCTTTGTGTTGCATCAACATGTTACGGTCTGTAAACTGTTAACACGTCCATAAATCAATACAGATATTAAAACCTGCGTGCCCATTAGCCCGTTGGCAGGTCGGGTATTATGCAGAACGCCAGAAGTTGATTCAAGTCATAAAAAGGCCGTTAATATTGTTCAGGGTTGTGACTGTTATTTGCATCACACCCTTGTAGTGAAAACGTTTCCAAGAAGTCACACATCAGTGAAGCATAAACATTTACAGCTGCAGCGAGGTTTGGTGAGGTTGATGGTTTTTTCTAAGAGGTGGCGTGTGTGAACAGGAATGTGTGTGTGTGTGTGTGTCGTCGTGTCGTGTAGCACTTGGCGACACGTTGGCCCCGGGCAGAGTTTGGCAGCGGTGCTCGCTCGTCTCTGACCTCATGTCCTGTTTTCTCAGAGGCTCGTGTTGACGTCTGTATTTTTGATTTCTTCACGGAGTTGTTGAAGTTAATTTGCGTAGCTTCTAATGTGTCGGCCTGCCAACGCCGCGGCTATTAGCATCATGGATGGAATCAAAGGTGCACAAAACAAAATCTCCTCAATTACTCCAAGTAGAGAAATCTGTTGAAGTGGAAAACGGTGGTCAGTGGATGACTGTCACCATGGATGATACCACATCTTTTAAAACAAAATAATCTCCATTATTTAAATGATGGATAGCGTTCAAAAGTCCTGAAACTTTAAAGAAACTACAGATCTGCAGACATAACACAGCCCAAAATTACTGCCAGAGAAAGAGACGTAAAACGGCTCCTCATCCTCCAGCGTATCCACTTCAAACTCCTGATCATCCCCTACAAAGCGCTCCATAAAAATGAGATCGTGTAGTTCTCTTTATTCCTGGTGATCTTGTAGTTCTTCTGTTTGTAGTTCTCCTGTGATCTTGTAGTTCTTCTGTTTGTAGTTCTCCTGTGATCTTGTAGTTCTCCTGTGATCTTGTAGTTCTCCTGTGATCTTGTAGTTCTTCTGTTTGTAGTTCTCCTGTGATCTTGTAGTTCTCCTTTGATCTTGTAGTTCTCCTGTGATCTTGTAGTTCTTCTGTTTGTAGTTCTCTTGTGATCTTGTAGTTCTCCTTTGATCTTGTAGTTCTCCTCTGATCTTGTAGTTGTCTTGTGATCTTGTAGTTCTTCTGTTTGTAGTTCTCGTGTGATCTTGTAGTTCTCTTGTGATCTTGTAGTTCTCCTGTGATCTTGTAGTTCTTCTGTTTGTAGTTCTCGTGTGATCTTGTAGTTCTCTTGTGATCTTGTAGTTCTCCTTTGATCTTGTAGTACTCCTCTGATCTTGTAGTTCTTCTGTTTGTAGTTCTCCTGTGATCTTGTAGTTCTCCTGTGATCTTGTAGTTCTTCTGTTTGTAGTTCTCTTGTGATCTTGTAGTTCTCTTGTGATCTTGTAGTTCTCCTTTGATCTTGTAGTTCTCCTGTGATCTTGTAGTTCTTCTGTTTGTAGTTCTCCTGTGATCTTGTAGTTCTCCTGTGATCTTGTAGTTCTCCTGTGATCTTGTAGTTCTTCTGTTTGTAGTTCTCTTGTGATCTTGTAGTTCTCTTGTGATCTTGTAGTTCTCCTTTGATCTTGTAGTTCTCCTGTGATCTTGTAGTTCTTCTGTTTGTAGTTCTCCTGTGATCTTGTAGTTCTCCTGTGATCTTGTAGTTCTTCTGTTTGTAGTTCTCTTGTGATATTGTAGTTCTCCTGTGATCTTGTAGTTCTCCTGTTTGTAGTTCTCCTGTGATCTTGTAGTTCTCTTGTGATCTTGTAGTTCTCCTGTGATCTTGTAGTTCTTCTGTTTGTAGTTCTCATGTGATCTTGTAGTTCTCTTGTGATCTTGTAGTTCTCCTGTGATCTTGTAGTTCTCTTGTGATCTTGTAGTTCTCTTGTGATCTTGTAGTTCTCTTGTGATCTTGTAGTTCTCCTGTGATGTGTGTACAGCTGCTCATGGCTGCGCTCACGTTCCAGAAACAGATCCAGTGGGGCAGGGCGCCTGGAGTATGTGGACATAGGGGTGATAGAGTATCACTGTGCATGTAGTATATAGAGTAACATAACATTACAGCACAACAAATAATCAATCTTAGTAATCCTAGTCCTAGTTATAATACTGCAGGTCCACCTACTTTGTACTTTCAGTTACTAATCGCTGCTAAACAATGAAACAAACCTGTTAACCTGTACGTTTGATTTTTCCTCCTCTTCTTGTTTCCACAGAAAATCAAGATCGCTGCCTTGCGGATGTACACGTGCTGCGTAGAGAGAATCAATTATGACGACTTCTTTGAAAGTAAGTGTCAAACAAATGCACCTCACGACAACAAAGGTTTGAAAACTTAAGAGTCTAGAGTAGATAGGGAATATTAATAGATATGTTAGTTTGGATTAAATTAAATGATCTGGAGAAAGTTCAGGTTAATGTTGTCTTTGAGAATATGAAGGAGGCTGTTAGTCAGTTTGTTCTTTAAATGCTGGAGGGAACATTTAATAATACTTAGACTGAGAGCGGAGCACACACTCGCACACACACTAACACACACTCACACTAACACACACTAACACTAACACACACTCACACTAACACACACTCGCACTAACACACACTCGCACTAACACACAGTCCATGACGGGTCTTGATCGAAACACTGGACATCTCGGCGCTGGTCGTCATTGCAGTCGAGATGGAGTTGATTGGTGTTCAGGGACGCTGTCACCACCCGCCTGACACTTTTATGTGACACTTTACAGCCTGGCACACCGAGACAAACATGAACACTGACTAAGTTTATATACACACACACACACACACACGCAAACTCACACAAAAACGCACACAGACACACACACTCACCCGAACACGCACGCACTCAAAACACACACACTCACACACCTGAACACACACACACACACACACTTGCAGCTGCATTAACATCAGTGATGTAACTGATGTAAAGAAGTGAAGTTACTCTCTCTTAGCTTCAGAAAGTTTTAATTATATTTAGTAAAAAATATAACAGGACAAAATAAATCATCACCTCTTTATTTCTTTGCATTGACTGATCAGTGATTGTTGCTTCAGACAATACTTCAAATGTCTGATGTGAGTTAATGCTGCATGTTTGTTTCAGAATGCTCCCTCCCCGACACACTCAACTCCTGGTTCTTGGTAGCCCAATTACACGTCTGGTGAGTCACACACACACATCTTAGTCCGCTTACTGTCCCTGAACTTGATCCCGTTTCTCTTCACAGTTTTGACCTCTGTGTTTTTTCTTCATTTCCTCCTTCAGGATGTGTTTGGTTCGGATGCGTCAGGAGGGCAGAGCGGGGAAGTACATGTGTCGCTACATTGTGCACTCCATGTGGGAGGACGTGGAGCAGAGGAGCAAAATCTTGGGGGTACGTTCTGTTTCTTTGTGTCTATATGTGTCTTCATTTGTCAGAGCTTTAAGGTGACGATCAGATCATTCTGCAGAATGAAGCCCTTAAGATCATATGTCAGCGTTCCCAGCATGAACACATGTTGTACAGTACGCTGCTCGTAAAGCCCGATGTACAGCATGCCTACGATAACACGGGGTCAGGGATTCCTAAATATAGCACACTTAGCCTGATGTCTGTGTGTCTGCACGTGCACTGTATGGAGACACAAGTGACCGTTTCCAACTCCTGCCTCACTTTGACACATTTTTCTTACTAAGCCCAAAGTACTAAGAGAAATAAGACAACACCAGTTCTGTTTAGCTGGACGCAGGCGTGCTGATAAGATCGCTTTTCTCAGGTTATTATGCTGTACAAAACCAACAGCCAGGACTACAGTATGAGGTACGAGACAACCTGAATATCAGACTCAGACTACAAGACTTGTTCCTCCGTCAGTTGGTCGTTGTTTACAGTCTTCCTGCAACATAAGAATAGAATACAAGTTGAGGGACGATCTACTCTCGTATATATCTGTCTTTGAGGTTATTTAAAAGCTCAGTTGTGATATTTTATCCAGCCTAAAGCCTGCTCAAACTAAAAATGAAAACTAGAAAACTTTTAACGGCAAACATCTTGTCCTCCGCCTGCAGATTTTGCGACCATTTGCAGATAAAGAAACAGAGCAGAGCTAACTAAAAGCTGGATGACTGTATGATAAAACTATTTGCCTTTTTCAATCAAACCAGCACTTCACAAGCTTTAATTACTAAACAGTAGGGCTGGGCAACGATTAAAAGTTTTAATCGCGTTCCTGTGATTAATCACGATTAATCGCATTGTTATACGCAAAATCCAATAATTAATTCAAAAGTAGTGTATAGCGCACTTTTATTGTAAATGTACTTCTCAACTTAAACAATGTAATCAAAGCAAATAAATACAAAACTAAAGCTTATTGCCACTGCAAGGGCATAATGTCATCCTGTTTGTTATATAAATAAAAAACTGCCCAGGAAGGTTTTAGGCTAAGAGGTATAATGAAAGTGTCGGGACGCCTTTTTTAAAGTGGGGGAGTGTGACAGGTTGAGAACATTGATGTTTATTGTTTGGTTATCGAGGACCCCACAAACACATTTTTGTTGTACTTGTCATTTTGAAATTCTTTAGTTTATAATCTTTTTGAATTCATCTTTAAAGTTGCTCATGTTAATGTATTTTTCTGAACTGCAACATTCTTCAAGCAGTTCATGTTGACATGTTATTAATTAAATGCGTTGCATAATCTACACCACTAGGTGGAGTCTGTGAGTGACAGTGACATGCAGGAGTTCAGAGAAGAAGAGTTTTGTTTTGATGCTCCGGAGTTAGTAAGAAAGCTGTAGTTATTATTGAGCAGCTGAAGAGACTCAGAGTGAATGAAGGTTCTGGGTCTTTGTTAAACGCTTCAATAAAGTGAAGACAAGTGAAACGACCTTTCAGCGTCTGCCTGAGTTTCTAGCTGAAACATATTTTGGAGTACTTATCAAGTACTCAGGTGAAGAGAAAATTCAACTTAGCAGTTTCCTGTTTCCTGTGAGCGCCGCAGCAGTAAGCAACATACTAGGCTCGCTCACGATGGAATTTTACAAAATAAAAGCCAGTGAGCAACAGACTTTTACAATAAGAAAATAAATAATAAAAACTGCGTTAATGCGAGATAAAATAATTCTTGGCGATAATTAATTAATTAATGCGAAAAGGACGCGTTAATGTGCCCAGCCCTACTAAACAGTGAAGCACATTATGAGCTGATGATGAGGGAGAAAAGATGTTCAAGTGGAGCCTCCTGCCTGGTCTGCGTCGCTCCGTATCCCAGCAAGAAAACATCCACTCGCAATGAAGCAGAGCAAACCTTTATTAGCAACAGGTCATGTGTAAACTCAGCATGATGGTGCACTCACAGTAATGAAGGCGAGTGGCCAAATCCCCCGGGGAGCGAGCCTGGCTGCGGGCGTCGTGTCCACAAAGCTGCTCCTCTATTCTTTCTCAGCAGAGCAGCTCCAGGAAGCGTCGCTCGCTGACATCACAGAGTTTAACCTCTGCTCCACTCGCACGTCGCTCTCAGAGTTAAATCCAGTATAATTTACGTATGAGGAAGTATTCTGAGTATGCAGGTTGTGTTTAAATACAACATCATTTAAAACTCCTCTTTGAAAGAGAATGTTATAATACATAAAAGGGCATCTCTAAATCTGTAGATCTGACCTGAACCTTAAGCTCTTCTCCTCCACAACAAACGTTTGTGACGAGCTGAGGCTGAGAGTTGCTTAGGCCAGATCTCCGACTCGGGGACGGTGACATTATTTAATCAAAGTTGGCCGTTGAAATGAGGAAACTGTAGCTGTACTTTTTGCTGAGTCGGACACTTTGGTGTTGGATCCAAAGGATCCGGATTTCTCTCATATCATCAGAACCACTTCTTCATATGTGAATGTGAAATAAGCGTGGCGGCAGCGGAGCGGCAGAAACATCAACGCCGACTTGTCGGTGATGTTAAGCGAGCGGGATGGTTGAACTGCAGCCAAGGTTCAGAGGGCCCTCCGTATACGAGCTCTTTAGTTTAGTTCACTTTGGTTTGTGTGACAGAAAGAGGTCAGAGATGAGAAATTACAGAGTGGTCTGTGAGGTCACTCTGTGTGTGTGTGCAGGGGGTAAAAAGGGGGAGGGGGGGTACGTGTGTGGTGGGTGTTTTCACAGCTGCGGACGTGAACTTTAGTCGGTACATGTGTGTACCCCTACGTGCTGGCACAAGCCGACACGTGACTGAAAGTGAAAAAAACGTCACCAATGTGACCCCGACAAACACCACAAGTTAAAGTCACAGTGCGATCTGAAATGTAATCCAAACACCAGGCGGTAACCCATGGCAACCGCCTGTCCATCCACATAGAAAATCAACCATTAATCACTCAAATGAAACGTATGCTTTTTAGTACCGTGTGTTTTAAAACAATACCCCTCCGCTGAAAGATCGATAGCATCAACAGCAAGAGAATCTTTAAAAATACTTTTTTATTTTAAGATCTGTTGTTGGGCATTTTTGTGTCGCTATTGTAGAGACAGGACGGTGGATAGAGTCAAAAATCAGAGTGGGAAGTGATATGCTGGAAAGGAGCCACAGGCCGGATTTGAACCCAGTCCGCCCGCTTCAAGGACAACAGCATCTGGACATGGGGCGTCCGAACTAACCACTAGTCCACGGGCGACCCATCTTTAGTCATATTTTAAAGGCTTTATATGTGATGTTTTGATCCAGCAGATGTCGCCCTTGAGCACCAGCATGAAACCAAAACAACTCGCGCTGCATTGTTGTGTTAGCATGCTAATGCTAGTGATCTTTATTATGCTGGTATCTTCACACTGCATGTAAATTTACCTGAAATGAGCGTGATCTAGAAACACAGTTAAGCAGTGAGTACAGTATGTTATTCTTCTTTTCTCTAGTCCCTCAATTAAACAACTTTTATACACGAGGGGAGGAGTCAGCCGGCTGTCCTGGCGATGTAAACAAACTGAAGATAGGACTCTGAAAACTCTGAAAACATCACAGACAGTGGGACTCAGGTGTTACACCCATTGTAGACAGTCATGATTCACAGAGTTATTTTCAGAGGATATATTTGATGTCTGCATATAAAGCCTTTAACCAAAAGCTGCCACAAGGGAAGGAGGGAGAACGCCGTCTGAAATGCATGAAAAACATTGGCAATGTTTTTGTAGTTCAGTTTGGGAGTAGAAGTTTGCTTGTGCTTTTTTTTTTAAACAAGAAATGACCCATGGTAAGATCAGGATGAGGATAAACTGTATCGTCTGTATAGGGAAATTTGTCTTGGAGTTAGGGGTAAAGATGTTCCCTTTCCAAACGGTGAGAAAGTTACCTGGATTTACTTATATTGCACCACAAACTGGATTCTAGCAGAGAGGAAAAACATTTTGGGAGAAAAAGAAACGGAACAAACGAGAGAGAGGAGAAATAATAATGAGAGAGAGCTGAAGTCTTGACCTTTCTTAAAGGACGAGTGAGTCAGCAGACGGATGAACACTGACCTTTTTAAAAACAGTCGAGGTTTGCAGTGTTTAATAAGAGTTGATGGACGTCGAGGGCTTTACACTCCGATGTTTGACACTGAAAGGATGAAAACAAAACGTTGGTGTCGTAACGTTTTCTGAGTTGTTGAAGCATGCTGACAAAGTTTGAACTGCAACACAAATGTGCATCAGTCTGAAGAACCCAGCAGAGTTTGAGCACACCAGGTTTTGGATTTAGGCTCACACACACACGCACACACAAGCAGGACCGTTGATTAGACCCGCTCTTAGGTTTCATGCTAATTGTGGTTAAGGAGCAGTGAAAACAGTGGTCATTTTCTCCGTCTTCATAATTACCGCTGCAACCAAAAGTCTAAAACAAACTCAGTTTTTCCTTTTTCTCACCGCTGCCCTGCAGCTCACAGGAGGTTCACTGGATTGTCTTTCGGTTGTTTTATTTTTCACAGCTTTGTTTGGAGGCATGAAAGGACTGAATGAAGTGGTTAAAAAGACTCCTGCTGATTTCACACGTGCACAATACTCCCCGAAAACGACCTGATGTTGTTCTTGGTGTCGCTAAGCCACGCCGCCTCTTAACGTTTGCCTCTGCTGTGCTTCACTTTGATTGTTCTGTCCCCATCTGCTTCTTAGATCGACGCCATGCACAGAAAGGAAGCGACTAAAGTGATGACGGAGACGTTCTACGCAGCGATATTTGGATACGATGAGGTGAGAGATACTTCGACTCGCACACAGGAAGCAAAGAGGGTCACTGACCTCCCTGAATGTTGGGGGACGACTATGAAAATACATTCTTTGAAAATAACTTTTCAGATCTGGACTCCAGAAACAACTTGACATATGTCTCATGTCTGATTAAATGTTCTTAGGATACCGTATCAAACTGTCAGTCTTCAACTTCTCGCTCTGTAGAGTGAGAAAAGCTCTTCAGGAAACACTGCTGGATAAAAGCTGCTTCTTGACTGCTGGTTGGAGCGGGACACATACAAACTAATCCTTAAAAACTATTCACCAAATTATTCTGTTTCCTGTAGACATTGAAGTGATTTAACTATTTCATCACAATCTGTGTCATGTAGTGATAGAGAAACAATCTGTGTGTGTTTGTGTTTCAGGGAATCCTGTCTGATGACTGTGTGCTGGCAGCAGCTCTGTGGAGAAACCTGTTCAACAGAGATTGTGAAGACCCCAAACAGCTGGAGCTCATGGTGGAATACGTACGCAAACAGGTGGGATTGTTGTCTGTTTACTCACTCTGATGTGTGAAGTCTAAAGCCCTGTTTCCACCAGATACCCAGAACTAAATGGTTCAGGAACTTCTCTTCAAGGAACTAAAAGGTTCCTGTGGTCTGCGTTTCCACCGAGGGAAAGTTTATGCAAATCAGGCTGTATCGCTTTGCAAACGGTTTCATTGATCAACAAAGGAAGGGAGACGAGTGCTGTGTGTCGTTACAAGTGAAAAGAGGACTTAACAGATACCTAACTCCCCTCATTTCAACAAACTCCTTAAGAAACACCTTTTTGGAAGATTAATTATATTAACCCCTGTAGTGAATGTCTTAAAGTTAATATTTGGAGAAAGGTATATTGATTTCGACAGCATTTTGAAAAACTGATTCCCTCATTATTTTGGTCAAATAATACAAACATAACTTTAGATTCTTTCTGTAGAAGTCAAGCCAAGTTTTATCTTCATAAATGACTGAATAACTTCAAATACACTCAAAATAAAACTTAACAAGTTTAAGAGAAAACACTATAAAGGTTTTAAACCTAGATTAAACCTCTGACTCTTCTTATTCTTCTGTTGTTTGCTTTTCTATTTTTTATTTTTAGTTCATTTGTTCTTTCAGTCATGCTTAGTCTGAAAAGTGTGTTTTGCACCTTTTTATAAATGTAACAGTCAAACTTTGATGATAAGTAAACAGGGGTGCAAACTTGTCACCCCTTTTCTGATATCGGTCAGAGCGGTCTGATTGCTCAACACGGCCTGAAGAAAGTACTTCCGGGCCCTGCAGCCAATCATTGCAACGCGGTCGGCACAAACCCGTACGCATTGTTACAAAAATGACAGAGGTGCGCAGCTGGGAGCTCAGACCCTCCACGCCCGCGGACCATTCTCGCGCCGACCGCGATTGCGCAATATCGCCGCGCCGACCGCAAGAAGCATGAAACCTGATTCAATGAGTCAATGTGCAGCACATGGCTCATTTACATCACATATTTTTCTGTGAAAACACTGGAAAGATTTAAAGTCGGGTTAGCAAGCCAGCCTTTCTGTTAAACATGCTGTCTGATCATGTTTACTGTTTGGTAGACAGAGGTAAAGATGATGAGAGAAATGTGCTTGAAGGTAACTTCATTCAGCTTTCTGCTTCATTATTATCTCAGGAAACATTAAAGTGACAGCTGATCAACACATGTAATAAGAGAGGGAATATAAACTTAATGAAAACCAGCAGGAGCTAAACATCAGGTTCATATGTTGATAATGTTTCATATTTAATGCCCCGGACCCCCCTAGGGAGTTTGGATCCATTTCACCTTTTTCATCCCTGATGAGTTTGCACCCCTGAATAAAGGTAGGGTAAAAACAATGGGTTTACAGTTGCAGTCTTTTAAACACAGTGGGTGATCTAACACCCTGCTGTGCCTGACCAATCAGAGTACATTCAGCTCTGCAGGGGCTGTATGCCCTATTGTCAAAAGTCCCTGGACCTTTGGAAAGTACATGTCCCCTAGCAGGGTCTTTTTCAAACTTTTTCAGAACTACATTTCTACCCTGGTAGATCTGGTGGAAATGCACGTAGTTCCTCAAAAAGAGGAAAATAGTTCTGTGGGCTAGTTCCTCCTTAAAGTCTTTATCTGTGATTTTTCACACTTAATTATAATATAAATCAAGTATCTCCTCTGAAAATAACTCTGTGAGTCATGACTGTCTACAATGGGTGTAACACCCGAGTCCCACTGTCTGTGATGTTTTCAGAGTTTTCAGAGTCCTATCTTCAGTTTGTTTACATCGCCAGGACGGCCGGCTGACTCCTCCCCTCGTGTATAAAAGTTGTTTAATTGAGGGACTAGAGAAAAGAAGAATAACATACTGTACTCACTGCTTAACTGTGTTTCTAGATCACGCTCATTTCAGGTAAATTTACATGCAGTGTGAAGATACCAGCATAATAAAGATCACTAGCATTAGCATGCTAACACAACAATGCAGCGCGAGTTGTTTTGGTTTCATGCTGGTGCTCAAGGGCGACATCTGCTGGATCAAAAAATCACATATAAAGCCTTTAATGCTTATTTAATAATAACACAGAGGATGCTATCTGCCTTTGACTTCCTCTGCTTCACTGCTTCGTACATCTGGAGCCTGATGGAGGCGTACAGACGTGGCAGCAGGAGGTCAACATTATGCAGTGGACGCTGAAGCTCCATGGTTTCACTGACGAAGACAGAAATATATTTGGTTTTACCATGTGCCATCTGCCATGGATGAACTAGTGGACAGACCCGGTGTTGCTTCCACGCGTACGGGCGTGGAGAGTTCTTTAATCTCACGCATGTGCAGAACGCACGTGGTGGTTGGCCGTCGGCTGTAGTCTTTGCGGTGTGTTCAAGTGCAACTTTTTGGCGGGGGTCCATAGCAGCACTAAACCCAGTCCTGGTCAACATTAGACCAAACGGCCGTCAGTACTCTGCTCTAACCCGACACTCCTCACCTCCTCCTCTCTCTCCTCACCTCCTCCTCTCTCTCCTCACCTCCTCCACTCTCTCCTCACCTCCTCCACTCTCTCCTCACCACCTCCTCTCTCTCTCTCTCCTCACCACCTCCTCCTCTCTCTCTTCACCTCCTCCACTCTCTCCTCACCTCCTCCACTCTCTCCTCACCTCCTCCTCTCTCTCCTCACCTCCTCCACTCTCTCCTCACCACCTCCACTCTCTCCTCACCTCCTCCACTCTCTCCTCACCACCTCCTCTCTCTCTCTCTCCTCACCACCTCCTCCTCTCTCTTCACCTCCTCCACTCTCTCCTCACCTCTTCCACTCTCTCCTCACCTCCTCCTCTCTCTCCTCACCTCCTCCTCTCTCTCCTCACCTCCTCCTCTCTCTCCTCACCTCCTCCACTCTCTCCTCACCTCCTCCACTCTCTCCTCACCTCCTCCACTCTCTCCTCACCACCTCCTCTCTCTCTCTCTCCTCACCACCTCCTCCTCTCTCTCTTCACCTCCTCCACTCTCTCCTCACCACCTCCTCTCTCTCTCTCTCCTCACCACCTCCTCCTCTCTCTCTTCACCTCCTCCACTCTCTCCTCACCACCTCCTCTCTCTCTCTCTCTCCTCACCACCTCCTCCTCTCTCTCTTCACCTCCTCCACTCTCTCCTCACCTCCTCCTCTCTCTCCTCACCACCTCCTCTCTCTCTCTCTCTTCACCTCCACTCTCTCCTCACCACCTCCTCTCTCTCTCTCTTCACCTCCACTCTCTCCTCACCTCCTCCTCTCTCTCCTCACCTTCTCCACTCTCTCCTCACCTCCTCCACTCTCGCCTCACCACCTCCTCTCTCTCTCTCTCCTCACCACCTCCTCTCTCTCTCTTCACCTCCTCCTCTTTCTCCTTACCTCCTCCACTCTCTCCTCACCACCTCCTCTCTCTCTCCTCACCCCTCCTCTCTCTCTCCTCACCCCTCTCTCCTCACCTCCTCCTCTCTCTCCTCACTTCCTCCTCTCTCTCTCCTCATCTCCTCCTCCTCTCTCTCCTCTCCTCTCTCTCCTCACCTCCTCTCTCTCCTCTCCTCTCTCTCCTCACCTCCTCTCTCTCCTCACCACCTCCTCACCTCCTCTCTCTCTCCTCACCACCTCCTCTCTCTCTCCTCACCTCCTCCTCTTTCTCCTCACCTCCTCCACTCTCTCCTCACCACCTCCTCTCTCTCTCATCTCCTCCTCTCTCTCCTCTCCTCTCTCCTCACCTCCTCTCTCTCTCCTCACCTCTCTCTCCTCACCACCTCCTCCTCCCTCTCTCTCCTCACCTCCTCTCTCTCTCCTCACCTCCTCCACTCTTTCCTCACCTCCTCCACTCTTTCCTCACCTCCTCCACTCTATCCTCACCACCTCCTCTCTCTCTCCTCACCACCTCCTCTCTCTTTCCTCACCACCTCCTCTCTCTCTCCTCACCACCTCCTCTCTCTCTCCTCACCTCCTCTTCTTTCTCCTCACCTCCTCCACTCTCTCCTCACCACCTCCTCTCTCTCTCCTCACCTCCTCCTCTCTCTCCTCACCTCCTCCTCTCTCTCCTCACCTCCTACTCTTTCCTCACCTCCTCCTCTTTCTCCTCACCTCCACTCTCTCCTCACCACCTCCTCTCTCTCTCCTCACCTCCTCCTCTTTCTCCTCACCTCCTCCACTCTCTCCTCACCACCTCCTCTCTCTCTCTCCTCACCTCCTCCACTCTCTCCTCACCACCTCCTCTCTCTCTCCTCACCTCCTCCTCTCTCTCCTCACCTCCTCCACTCTTTCCTCACCTCCTCCTCTTTCTCCTCACCTCCTCCACTCTCTCCTCACCACCTCCTCTCTCTCTCCTCACCTCCTCCACTCTCTCCTCACCTCCTCCTCCTCTCTCTCTCCTCACCTCTCCTCTCTCCTCACCTCCTCCTCCTCTCTCTCTCTCCTCGCTGTATATTTTCTTTCCCTCTGCGAGATTGAAAACACTCCGCTGCTTTCAGAAACACCTTCAGGCCTCCATCTGCTGCGGGGCCATGTGGTCCCGGACCTCCTCTCTCCTTAAACCTCACCCTCCTTTCATCCGCTCTCTGCAGCCGCGTCCTTCATCCACTCTGTTTACATCAAACTGCAGACTTTAACTTTTAATGTGTGACTTATCTTAACATGTTTACTCTGCTGCATTGTCTGTTTGTGCTTTACTCACTGCTATGAGCCAAGATGCAGGAAAACACACACGCATACGCACAGGTGTGTTAAAGGTCATGGAAGCAGTGTCCAACTTAATAAGGTGTGTGTGTGTGTGTGTGTGTGTGTGTGTGTGTGAAAACTGCTTCAGACGAGTCGACTGGTACGATCTTAAAAGTTTAATTTCAGAACAGTCTCTGGTGTTTACAGACTCTGAAGTCGCAGAATAATAAGTGACAGAGCTGCAGATTCCTGACAGATTGATGCTCACCTCACCTGTTGCTGTGCCTCTTTTATTTTACCCTCTTGAACTCAACATGTTGCCTTCAGGGCTCTCCGGGATATTTAAAGGGATGCATGATGTTTAAACCAGATCCTGAAACGGACTAAATGGTTTAAAGAAGCCGGATTGTGATGAAACAATGTTCAACAAGGTTCAAAACAATAAATAACAGAAGTGTTCCCTCTGCTCAGATGCAGTACATCGACGCTCTGGACGGCGAGGACCTGCTGCTGACTGGCGAGGTGAAGTGGCGCCCTCTGGTGGAGGAGAACGCTCAGAGCATCCTGAAGGTGGTCACACCAACGTACAACGACACGGGACTGTGAGGCGACGAGACGGACTCCTGTTTCCTCTCATCCAAAGTCCTCTTCCTCTGACCCCGCCCCCCCTTGCCCCCTTACCCTCTTCTCCTCCCAGTTGTTTTCCTTTCTTCCTCCTCGTGTAATCATGCGACCCATTCCCCTCCTGTGTCTCTGTACTCGTCTCTTTCATGTAAGGAGGGATTTTAAATCTGACATGAAGTCTGTTGCTGTCAACCATTTATTTTTATTTTTTTTTTTGTCTTTTTCTTCCTCGTTTTACCCAAAACCCATTTTTGTCCTCCTCTTCCTTCCTCCAGGAGTTTGAATCAGGAGGTCCAATGAAGTCAGGATAGACAGTCAGGAACGTTTTTTTTTTCCCCACACAACCTTTCTTGTAATTTCATCATAAATCAATAAAACAAACCAGCCAAAAGGCAGAATATGCCACACGTCATCATCATCATCCTCCTCCTCCATCGTCGTCCTGTCGGTTTTGAGAGCCTCGTCAAGCTATTGAGGGAGAAACACACCAAGAGAGAACAAGACACTGTATTTATATTTTCTTGTTGTTCCATGAACGCCACTCTGTATTTGTGAAGTATTTTGTATACCTCCATGTTTACTTCTGTTCTTTTTCTGTCCTTCATTGTTTCACATAAAGTTTCACTCTTAATAATGAAGTCCGGTGACGTCAGGCTTTAGAAGGGAATGATCATCTTTCTGCTGTTTGTCTCTCTCTCTCTCTCTCTTTTCCCATAATGCTCTCAGATCCGAACAGGAAGCCGAGCTCTTAAAGGCGTATGTGTCGCCAGTGCTTTAAAAAAAAAGGAAAGATTTGTTTTGTTTTTAAAAAGACAATTAATAAAATGTTCTCTGGATGTAAAACTAATACCACTGACTTTTTGTTTCCTTCATTTCAGTTAAGGTCTCTTAAAGATCCAATCAGTGAGCTGTGTAGAGAGTGAGATGATAAAGGTATCTTACTATCTGATCATTAAGGAAACATGCTATGTTGAAGTGCTGGCTTCTCTGACAACAATGCAGCAGCCAGTATGTCCTCCTTCTAACTTTAGATTCTGCTCCTGAATGCTCTGGATTTGTTTGGACCAGAGAAGGTAGGCGCTTTTAAGACACCCCCCCACACACACGGCCGTTTTGGACGCCCCTCAGTTTGTCAGATATGAGAGCAGTTATCAGGTCAACAGGTGTTGCAGCGATGGAAAGTGGTTCAGATAGAACCTTACAGACTGTAAATATGAATGTTTGAAGCCTGAGTGACGTTACCCGTCTGTTCCTGCAGGGCGCTCTGGAGGCTCATCAGCAGCTGCAGCAGCCGCCATGTTGGAAATGCTGTCTCAGTCTAACTTTCAGTCAACCTAACAACAGGCTGAGAGCTGGAGCTGAGGCGGGTTTTAAACCTCCTGACAAACTGTTGCATTGAGCACACCTGTCAATCATGTGTCTAATGGTGCATTCATGTGGTGTCGGACACATCGGAAAATGGACATGAACACCTGCTCAAGTCGGAACAGCAACTCAGAAACTGGGACAAGAATTAGGTGTCCGATTCACCGACTTGACGTCAGAATCGTCATCACTTGAGGGGCACAATATGTTCTGTTAATGTTAACAAATTTGTATTAATTCACGTAGGCTATTGCACATTAACTTTTTGCCCAAATATAACAGTTACATTTCACAGATCTTCTTCTGTTTTTTTGCTCTTACAACATTCCGACTTTCTGAACTGAAATCACGTGAACACACTGAAGTCGGAAGAACGACTTCCCAACTCGGAAAGTCGGACCACCCGAGCAGCACCTGAAGGCATCTTATCGTTTGAAAAGAATTCACCACCCGGACAGTGTGTGCCAGTGATGACAATAACTAATCAGATCTATTTGGTTTTCTGTAGCAGGGTGTAGACATGTTAATTTATGCTGTGAAAACAGTCCTTTTTTTGCCAGTCATGTGTATGTGACTTCCTGTGCTTCTGCAGCCAAACTCAAGCAGACACTCGATGAACTGCAGGATTTTACACTTCCACACTGGCTTCATCTTTCAACACCGGAGGTTGCTGCTTGGATAGAAGTGACCTAAAAAGCCTCTGCATGTTTCTAATAAGCTCCACGAGCAGAAACGTGCTCAAACTAGGATCAATATTGGAGATGCTTTTGAAAAATGGAGAGAGGTTAGAACACAGAAAGGTTTACAGACCCATGCACCTTCTCATAAAACCTCTGTCATGAAACTGAGACACATTAAGACTCCTCCCACAGACTATTTTTTTAAACTAAAATTAAACTTCTCATATATGCAAACAGAGACCTTCAGTGTGTGTTTAATGAAGAACAGACGGATTCCTGATGAGCGCTGAGGCTCTGCACTGATCCTGCAGAGGGCGCCATACTCCACTTTATGCTGAGGCCTCTGTGAGCCAGGTGATCCTGATGCTGCGTTTGTCAGACTTCATGTTTGTTCGTTCACAACTTAACGGCTACAGGACAGCAAGCTGGGGAGTCAAAGCCTTTATGAGAACCTGAGTAGAGACTCGGGCTGGGGTCAAGATGAAGGCACCGAGGAGCGTCTCAGTTTCCATGTTCACTGATGGAAAGAAAGCTTTTTATTTGTTTCCTCTCCGGTGCTCCGTTCGGTTATCAACTTTTTACCTTTCATCTGAACCATTTAAATCAACCATAATCTTTAAAAATTCACACTGAGAAAAGTGGAATGAAACCAAAGATATTTCATTGCTTCATTTTTTAATAATAGATTCTAGTGAAAGTGTATCATCTTCATCAGAATGAGGACATATATTCAGCACAATGTGTGACTTTGATCTGTGAGTTTCAGCTGTAAATAAGATTTAGACAGACTCATTGGACAGGAGGAGAAACAGCAGTCTGTAGCAGGTTATGAGTTTATTTAGTAGGCTTCTTGTTTGTGTTCTCTGTATTTACTGTGCCTTTTTGCTTTTCTATCTATCAGGCGTGGGGCACTACAGCAGCGTCCAAGAATCCCCCCTCTGATGATTGATCAGACAGCGACACCCAGTGGCTGTTTGGTGGAACTGCATGTACTATTTTGAATCGCAAGGACATGTTTTTTTCTCTTCCTGCTTCTAACCAACAGTATTAACACAAAATAATGGCATTAATGGCAGATTTGAACCCACATATAATCAGATACAGATGTTAAACTTTCAGAAGCAGCAAACAGACCAAAATAACAAAATAATATTCTTTGATTCAGTCCAAATCCTCTGTTGTTTCACAGGCATTTAGCAGAAGACCAAAAAGACACGTTTGCAGGTTCTTTTAATCCACATGGCAGGGTTTAAAGTGAACCCAGGTCCTGGTTGAGGTTTAGAAGAGTCTTCCTGGTTCCTGTTGTGTTCTGTTTTCTGTTTTTTAAGCAGGATCCAGGATCGCAGCAGGTTCTCTCTGGCTGCGAGAGTCTTTTTCACCTCTTCCGGCTTTGACGTAAGCCAAACCAGACCAAACTGGCTCTGTATCTCATGTCTCTCTCTCTCTCTCTCTCTCTCTCTCTGTACCCACTCCCTAATATCCCACAGTGTCTCTCTACAAACACACTCTGACCCCAACCATCCCCCACAGGGGCCAGAGTGTGTCCTGGAGGGCCTAGTCAGCCTTTTGTTCACGCTCCCACTGCCATCCAATCCCCATCGTGTGATGTAGGCCTAATCTGCATAAATGTCCCAGCATGCCCTTGTAACTCTGATGATGTCCAAAAGAACCACCTCAGGTTAAACACCAGCGGGTCACATTGGGTCACAGGTACACAACTCAAAGTCCAGCACCCAGGCATCTCTCTAGTGTTTTCCTGGGTTCATAATGAGCAGTTGAAGAGATTCTAGAGACGTTAGGACCCACACCATGAGTCAAAGGGGTCATGAGACACAGACCTATATAGTCAGTCGGGGTTTTGGTTATTATTGTGTTAGTTCTCTAACACATATATTAAAATTGGAACGATACAGAGAAGATTAGCATGGCCCCTGCGCAAGGATGACACGCAAATTCGTGAAGCGTTCCTTCTTTTACCCTAACAGCACCATAACCCTAATCCTACCTTAACCCCCTAACAGCACCCTAACCCTACCTTAACCCCCTAACAGCACCCTGATCCTACCTTAACCCCCTAACAGCGCCCTGACCCTAACCCTACCTTAACCCCCTAACAGCACCCTGACCCTAACCCTACCCCACAGCAGCTTCGTTTCACCAAATCACTGTCACAATTGTGAAAAATTATGAAAAGTCATTTATCTCACTTATTTTAATCAGACACAGCAATAAATAACAAAATAAAATAGGACGCCCGGAGAACAACACAGAGAACATGAGAGCTACTTTGTGTCTTACATTGAGTCATCTCTCTAGTGTTTTCCTGGGTTCATAATGAGCAGTTGAAGAGATTCTAGATACCTTAGGACCCACACCATGAGTCAAAGGGGTCATGAGACATAGACCTATATAGTCAGTCGGGGTTTTGGTCATTATTGTGTTAGTTCTCTAACACATATATTAAAATTGGAACGATACAGAGAAGATTAGCATGGCCCCTGCGCAAGGATGACACGCAAATTCGTGAAGCGTTCCTTCTTTTACCCTAACAGCACCCTAACCCTGACCCTACCTTAACCCCCTAACAGCGCCTTAGCACCCTAACCCTAACCTTTTTTCAAAAACTCACAGTGATTTGGTGAAACAGCACACTAACCCTAACCACACGAAATGTAACAACGACACAAAATGGAATGAAAAAACAACAAAAGATGGGTTTTTGATGCCTTTGTCTTGGTTTCCACAACAGTGAGACTGTGCCGCTCCCGCTGTAGTGCGGCGCTGCTGCCACAGCTGCTGTGGGGGCGCTGTTTCCCCAAATCACTGTCACAATTGTGAAAAATTATGAAAAATAATTTATTCTATGATAAAAAAAGGAACGCTTCACGAATTTGCTTGTCATCCTTGCGCCCAGAGGAGAGCCATCTTCGGGTCTCACTTAGCCTCTCGGTGTTCTTTCTCTGATTGGCCCACCTCACTTAGAGATGTACGGTGTGATTGGCCCTTCTCACTTAGAGATGTACGGTGTGATTGGCCCATCTCACTTAGAGATGTACGGTGTGATTGGCCCTTCTCACTTACACGACCCCTCTGATTGGCTCTCTCACTTTTTCCTTCGCGGTTCAACTCTCCGTGAACGGAGGCTGTCAGTCCGTTATCTCCACTGAGAGAGAGCGGACACTATTCTAAAACACTCGACATTAAAAGGTAAGAAGCTTTTGTCTTTTGGTTGGTACTTCATGGCGACGGAGTACCTGGAGTGCAGGTAATGACGAGTAGGATCAGAATGTTTGTTGGTGTTGTATGAAGCAGAACACCAACACTAAGGTAAATCATGTGTAACTGTTGTCCCTCAGGTACTGCAAGAAGAAGGTGTCTGGATGGGACAGGTGCGTGAGGGACCAGCTGGAGCTGGACCACCAGAACCTCTTCCCCGCCGTCATGACATACAGGTAAACATTGGTTTAATTTAGTTTATTAGGATCCCCATTAGCTCCAGCAGGGCCCCACACATATTCAGAATTTACACAATACAGCACATAACAACTGAGAACATCAAAAGCAAACCAAAGGAGGCAGCATGTAAATAAACAAGACAATCAAATGAACAAAACAAAAGTATACTATAAATAAAAGAAAAATAAAATAAAAACAACACACTTCAGTAAAAGATTATAGTCCTGCAGACAGAGTGTTTTGAGTTATAGTCACAAACATGAGCCTATTTCAACTTAAATGCAAAACTGTACATCAGCAATCACAGTCCTGTGTTCTCAAATAGGGCCTTCCACACATCAATCAGTCTCAGCAACAAACATGCAGTACTACATTGCAGTGCTGCTCACAGTTCTATGCTTTAAATCAGCCAAGTGAAGGGTGTGCTGTTGACCTGTGAACCTGTCTCTGTGCAGCAGACTGGCCGTGGACAGGAAGGTGCTGGCCCAGATGAAACAGCACACGGAGGAGTGGTTGAGGCGCTGCCACCACTACCTCAGTGTGTGCTCCGTGTTCGAGGTCCCCGTGGTGCAGCTGGCTGCTCTCCACCCCCGCCCCAGATGGAGCCTGTCCCTGGCAGCAGCTGGCTGCTCTCCGCCTACGCCAGGGACACCTTCAGCCGTATCGAAGAGCTGAGGGCGAAGGTCAACTCTACCTTAGAGCACGAGGAGGAGGGGGACATAGGACATGAGCTGCTGATGGCCTTCAACCCTGAGGAGGAGCCGTTTCAGCAGCCCGCTCTCCCTGCCCAGCCAGCCTGCCCTGGTGGCCAGGAGGAGCCAGGCAGCAGCTCTGGGGTTAGTAATGTTTAAGAGAAGCTACTTCTTCATGTTGGTCTGATGGCATGTTGAAGAAGTGATGGACTGATGTGCTCATTTTGTTTGTGTTCCAGAGCTGTGTTGACCCCAGAGGAGTGCCTGGCTACCAGCATGTGGTCCGGCTGGCCAAGTTTCTGGTGGAGCACTGCAGGAAGGGCTACGTCAGCAATGCTGAGGTGGAGGAGGTGGTCAGGCTTTGGCAGAGCCGGCTAGACTCTCAGAAAGAGAGCCACGCGGGGGCCCCCGAACATCGGGCCCCAGCGGCTTAAAGCTGCGCGGAGAGGGGGCCCCATATCGCTCTGGCGGCCCGATGCGTGCCTCCGTCTCACAAATCAAAACAACTACACGTGGCTCCCTCCGCCGGCCACGCGCTGTAATCAGTCAATCCGAGGAGCGTTACACCTCGTGTGTGTGTTATATCCATATCTAGTTAAAGATGAAATAAGATAAATTAAAAAGACAAGAAGTCAAAGTACAATAAAAACTGTTTTATGCTTTAAAAATCAACGTTAAATAACATACAAGAAAATATATTGTAAAAAGACAAGGTATAATAAAACATGCAATAAAAATAGAATCAAATATATACAATAAAATATGCAAGACACAAAAAAATAACAAAAAATAAAGGTTAAATCAAAATATGTAAAAAGACAAGGCATAATAAAACACAAATATCAAATATAATATATATAGAAATCAAAATCCCACTGCTCCAGCCGGTGCCGGGCAGCACTCTGACCTCTGCCAGCCACCGGTCCACTGTCCTCCGCTGGGGGTCGCTGGTCTCACAGAAGGTGGTCTTGGTCTTCCTGTGGATGCTGTGGCCGGTCAAGCGCAGCATCCTCTTGCCGCACTGCCTGCAGGTCCTCTCCTTGGGGGGTCTGTGTGAGGCCGATGTCGATGGCCCTCCTCTGGGGGCAGCTGGTGGAAGGGGCCGTGGTAAAGGATGCAGAGGAAGAGGCAGCAGTGGTGGAGGCCTCCCTGTCCCTCCTCACCACATACTGCCTCAACATGGCCAGCCTGGAGCCAGGATGCTGCACTGCCGTGCTCCGCAGCCAATTCCTGTAGCTGACGGAATTTTTACAAAGTTTTATAGATAGATAGAGATCATGTAAACTGTGTGCACACAAAGTTCCCACATTGCCTGCTTCATACCTGCTGGTCTCTGCATCCTTCGCCTCATAGAACTCCCTGTAGGTCAGGGCGGCGTGCTTCCTGAAGCCCACCACCTGCTGACCGTCCTCCTCTTCATCGCTATGGCCCCCACTACAGCAGGAAAGAGACGGGCGTACTCCAGCAGAGAGTCCTTGTGGCAGGTGAGGGGGCTGCTGCCGTTTCCCCTCCCCCCTTACGCTCTTTCTCATGGCCAGCCAGCAGGTTGGCCGTGTAGCCGACGTCGTTGGCCAGCAGCCACTGGAAGGTCTGTCCCCGGTACTGACCAAACAGTATCCTCATCCTGCTGAGGACGAGCCGCTGGTCAGACGGGTCCCCTCCCAGCGCTGTGAAGTGCGGCTGGCCGGCCTGGCTGGCCCTGGCCTTTGCCTTCTGGGCCACCTGCACGGCCTCAGGGCTGGCCTGGAGCCGCAGCTCGGTGGACCACAGCAAGTAAATGAAGGCTGGTGAGAAATCCATTTTTCTACACAAGAGAACAGAACATGTGAGAAGCTAGAGGAACATCATCATTTCCCATGGATGGGAATATCACAGTTTGCATACATGCTGACAGAGAAAAGGATCAGGCAGACTGTGATTTAAAGCTGGCCCTGGCCTTTGCCTTTTGGGCCACCTGCACGGCCTCAGGGCCCCATAAAACACTACCCACATGACTTGCTTCATTATTATCATTACTAACATTGTATTACTATTACTATTGTTATTATTATTATTTAGCATCAATATATATATATATACTGTTCATTCTATATATTTTTATTATATTAGTCTATATTATATAACATTTCATTATATTACACTATATTATATTACACTACATTATATTGTATAACTGCACTCTGCATCACTGTGGTACAACACTGCCTCTCTTCTCTGCTATTCATCATACCAAGTCACTTTAATCATCACTTGTCACTTTATCTTTTCATTCTCTGCAAATACTGTCTCAATTCCCTGCCTAGTTAACTTCATCATTCATTTTGTACTTGTATATACTCCCTGTTTTTATTTTGATTTATCTTATCTATTCTGTTTAATGTGTATTTGAGCTTTCTTGTATGTTGCTGCAACACCAGAATTTCCCCTCTGGGGATCAATAAAGTATTATCCTATCCTATCCTTAGTATGGCTTTATTCTCACTTTACTGTCACTTTATATAGCTTTACAGACGCTTCATATGATTTAAACTATTATTTTCAGTGATTTCCGTTATGGGCAGCGTAACTGCACATGGTCTGAATAAACGCAATTGTATATAGTCTCTGACAGACTGTTACAACACTAAAACGTCCACAGATTAACAGTTTTAGAAGTGTTATAATACAGTTGTGAATTCGGCATATAAAAAATGTAGAATAGTGATAATCTCGTAGAGTTTAGACTTTTTAAAGTCTCGTATCGCGATATTTAGAACTACAGGCGAGAGGTTTAGAGCACTGCGTTAAAAAGGCAGATTTTTTAACGGAGTTCGGTTCAAATACATTCCGCATTTCCCTTCAGTTATTTATCACATAGCAGGTCACAGACTGACTTGGAATGAATGGAAAGTTTAAACAGAAACATGTTCAAGTCTAACCAGCGGGTAATTCCTTTGAATAGAAATAAGCAGCGACATTCAACTGAAGCTAAAACAGCGTCCCGTATACACTACAGTAGCACCAAGCTTAAGCTAGCTTCGTCTCTTTCAGTAACTATTTTCACAACGTTACAACTCTCTGCCGACCCATCAATGTATTCATTGTAAAAATACTGATAACAGCCTCCTAACTTTGAACATCTTTGAACTTTGAACTCAAAGCTACCGTAACACAAAACGAACCGTTAGGAGGCTATCGTGTTTTAGCCTCTCGGTTTACTAACGTTTATGACATCGTCTCAACCCGGACACTCAGGTTACATTAATCCAACCAAGTCTGTTAACGAGCACACGGAAAAGTATTTAATGTAAACAAAGACAAAAGCTTCTTATCTTTTAATGTGGAGTGTTTTAGAATAGTGTCCTCTCTCTCAGTGGAGATAACGGACTGACAGCCTCCGTTCACGGAGAGTTGAACCGCGAAGGAAAAAGTGAGAGAGCCAATCAGAGGGGTCGTGTAAGTGAGAAGGGCCAATCACACCGTACATCTCTAAGTGAGGTGGGCCAATCAGAGAAAGAACACCGAGAGGCTAAGTGAGACCCGAAGATGGCTCTCCTCTGGGCGCAAGGATGACAAGCAAATTCGTGAAGCGTTCCTTTTTTTTAATCATAGAATAAATTATTTTTCATAATTTTTCACAATTGTGACAGTGATTTGGGGAAACAGCGCCCCCACAGCAGCTGTGGCAGCAGTGCCGCACTACAGCGGGAGCGGCACAGTCTCACTGTTGTGGAAACCAAGACAAAAGCATCAAAAACCCATCTTTTGGTGTTTTTTCATTCCATTTTGTGTCGTTGTTACATTTCGTGTGGTTAGGGTTAGTGTGCTGTTTCACCAAATCACTGTGAGTTTTTGAAAAAAGGTTAGGGTTAGGGTCAGGGCGCTGTTAGGGTAAAAGAAGGAACGCTTCACGAATTTGCGTGTCATCCTTGCGCAGGGGCCATGCTAATCTTCTCTGTATCGTTCCAATTTTAATATATGTGTTAGAGAACTAACACAATAATTTCCAAAACCCCGACTGACTATATAGGTCTATGTCTCATGACCCCTTTGACTCATGGTGTGGGTCCTAACGTCTCTAGAATTTCTTCAACTGCTCATTATGAACCCAGGAAAACACTAGAGAGATGCCTGGGTGCTGGACTTTGAGTTGTGTACCTGTGACCCAATGTGACCCGCTGGTGTTTAACCTGAGGTGGTTCTTTTGGACATCATCAGAGTTACAGGGGCATGCTGGGACATTTATGCAGATTAGGCCTACATCACACGATGGGGATTGGATGGCAGTGGGAGCGTGAACAAAAGGCTGACTAGGCCCTCCAGGACACACTCTGGCCCCTGTGGGGGATGGTTGGGGTCAGAGTGTGTTTGTAGAGAGACACTGTGGGATATTAGGGAGTGGGTACAGAGAGAGAGAGAGAGAGAGAGAGAGACATGAGATACAGAGCCAGTTTGGTCTGGTTTGGCTTACGTCAAAGCCGGAAGAGGTGAAAAACACTCTCGCAGCCAGAGAGAACCTGCTGCGATCCTGGATCCTGCTTAAAAACAACGTACATCTCTAAGTGAGAAGGGCCAATCACACCGTACATCTCTAAGTGAGAAGGGCCAATCACACCGTGCATCTCTAAGTGAGAAGGGCCAATCACACCGTACATCTCTAAGTGAGAAGGGCCAATCACACCGTACATCTCTAAGTGAGAAGGGCCAATCACACCGTACGCCTCTAAGTGAGAAGGGCCAATCACACCGTGCATCTCTAAGTGAGAAGGGCCAATCACACCGTACACCTCTAAGTGAGAAGGGCCAATCACACCGTACATACAATCACACAGACATGGTGGTGACCTTCTCCAACAAGCAGAGGGAACTGGCTGCATCAGCAATCACCACAATCCATGGGAATCCTGTTGAACTAGTAGAGGAGTATAAGTACCTGGGTACCATCTTCGACAGCCTGCTGAAATTCTCCTCCAACACCGAGGAGATTCTCAAGAAATGTCAGCTGCGAAAATACCTCCTAAGGAAGCTCAATTCCTTTGGAGTCAGTAAGAACATTCTTCTGACCTTTTACTACTCCTTCACTGAGAGCATTATTACTTTTTCTATAACCTGCTGGTTCCACTCCACCACCCTCCAGAACAGAAACCGCCTTATGATGGTTCTTGTGATGGTTCTTGTGATGGTTCATGTGATGGTTCTTGTGATGGTTCTTGTGATGGTTCTTATGATGGTTCTTGTGATGGTTCTTATGATGGTTCTTATGATGGTTCTCGTGATGGTTCTCATGATGGTTCTTGTGATGGTTCTTGTGATGGTTCTTATGATGGTTCTCGTGATGGTTCTCATGATGGTTCTTGTGATGGTTCTTGTGATGGTTCTTATGATGGTTCTTGTGATGGTTCTTATGATGGTTCTTATGATGGTACTTATGATGGTTCTTGTGTTTCCTGGGTTCTTGTGATGGTTCTTATGATGGTTCTTATGATGGTTCTTGTGATGGTTCTTGTGATGGTTCTCATGATGGTTCTTGTGATGGTTCTTATGATGGTTCTTATGATGGTCGGGTTATATATGTCTGTTGGGTATCGTGCACTTTGGGTTCTTTTCTGTTGAATTGTATTTAATTATTTTTAGTATTTTACATTTGTTGTGTTCTTGTTGTTGTTTATGTTCTTCTGTGTTTGCTTTAGTTTGTTCTTGTTTTTGCTGTTTGTCAAAGCACTTTGTAAACCTGTGTTTTTAAAAGCTGCTATATAAATAAAGTTATTATTATTATTATTATTATTATCCGTACCGTGCCCAACACGCTTCAACACTAAAGTCCAGTTCGTTTGACCTGTGTGACCGCTCCGTATCATGCTCAGGTACGGTGCACTTCATGCACGAGCACGCGGGTACACAACGCTGACAGCCTTCATTAAGGAGAAATCCAGAGTTTCATGTCTGTATCTGACTAACATGACTCAATATAAGACACAAAGTAGCTCTCATGTTCTCTGTGTTGTTCTCCGATGTGCGGGCGTCCTATTTTATTTTGTTATTTATTGCTGTGTCTGATTAAAATAAGTGAGATAAATGACTTTTCATAATTTTTCACAATTGTGACAGTGATTTGGTGAAACGAAGCTGCTGTGGGGTAGGGTTAGGGTCAGGGCGCCATTAGGGGGTTAAGGTAGGGTCAGGGCGCTGTTAGGGGGTTAAGGTAGGGTTAGGGTCAGGGCGCTGTTAGGGGGTTAAGGTAGGGTCAGGGCGCCGTTAGGGGGTTAAGGTAGGGTCAGGGCGCCGTTAGGGGGTTAAGGTAGGGTCAGGGTGCTGTTACGGGGTTAAGGTAGGGTTAGGGTCAGGGCGCTGTTAGGGGGTTAAGGTAGGGTCAGGGTGCTGTTAGGGGGTTAAGGTAGGGTCAGGGTGCAAGAAGGAACGCTTCACGAATTTGCGTGTCATCCTTGCGCAGGGGCCATGCTAATCTTCTCTGTATCGTTCCAATTTTAATATATGTGTTAGAGAACTAACACAATAACTTCCAAAACCCCGACTGACTATATAGGTCTATGTCTCATGACCTCTTTGACTCATGGTGTGGGTCCTAACGTCTCTAGAATCTCTTCAACTGCTCATTATGAACCCAGGAAAACACTAGAGAGATGCCTGGGTGCTGGACTTTGAGTTGTGTACCTGTGACCCAATGTGACCCGCTGGTGTTTAACCTGAGGTGGTTTTTTTGGACATCATCAGAGTTACAGGGGCATGCTGGGACATTTATGCAGATTAGGCCTACATCACACGATGGGGATTGGATGGCAGTGGGAGCGTGAACAAAAGGCTGACTAGGCCCTCCAGGACACACTCTGGCCCCTGTGGGGGATGGTTGGGGTCAGAGTGTGTTTGTAGAGAGACACTGTGGGATATTAGGGAGTGGGTACAGAGAGAGAGAGAGAGAGAGAGAGAGAGAGACATGAGATACAGAGCCAGTTTGGTCTGGTTTGGCTTACGTCAAAGCCGGAAGAGGTGAAAAAGACTCTCGCAGCCAGAGAGAACCTGCTGCGATCCTGGATCCTGCTTAAAAACAACGTACACCTCTAAGTGAGAAGGGCCAATCACACCGTACATCTCTAAGTGAGAAGGGCCAATCACACCGTACATCTCTAAGTGAGAAGGGCCAATCACACCGTACACCTCTAAGTGAGAAGGGCCAATCACACCGTACATACAATCACACAGACATGGTGGTGACCTTCTCCAACAAGCAGAGGGAACTGGCTGCATCAGCAATCACCACAATCCATGGGAATCCTGTTGAACTAGTAGAGGAGTATAAGTACCTGGGTACCATCTTCGACAGCCTGCTGAAATTCTCCTCCAACACCGAGGAGATTCTCAGGAAATGTCAGCAGCGGAAATACCTCCTAAGGAAGCTCAATTCCTTTGGAGTCAGTAAGAACATTCTTCTGACCTTCTACTACTCCTTCACTGAGAGCATTATTACTTTTTCTATAACCTGCTGGTTCCACTCCACCACCCTCCAGAACAGAAACCGCCTTATGATGGTTCATGTGATGGTTCTTGTGATGGTTCTTGTGTTTCCTGGGTTCTTGTGATGGTTCTTATGATGGTTCTTGTGATGGTTCTTGTGATGGTTCTTGTGATGGTTCTTATGATGGTTCTTGTGATGGTTCTTGTGATGGTTCTTATGATGGTTCTTGTGATGGTTCTTGTGATGGTTCTTGTGTTTCCTGGGTTCTTGTGATGGTTCTTATGATGGTTCTTGTGATGGTTCTTGTGATGGTTCTTATGATGGTTCTTGTGATGGTTCTTGTGATGGTTCTTGTGATGGTTCTTATGATGGTTCTTGTGATGGTTCTTGTGATGGTTCTTGTGTTTCCTGGGTTCTTGTGATGGTTCTTATGATGGTTCTTATGATGGTTCTTGTGATGGTTCTTGTGATGGTTCTTGTGATGGTTCTCATGATGGTTTTCGTGATGGTTCTCATGATGGTTCTTGTGATGGTTCTTGTGATGGTTCTTATGATGGTTCTTGTGATGGTTCTTGTGATGGTTCTTATGATGGTACTTATGATGGTACTTATGATGGTTCTTGTGTTTCCTGGGTTCTTGTGATGGTTCTTGTGATGGTTCTTGTGATGGTTCTTGTGATGGTTCTAATGATGGTTCTTGTGATGGTTCTTATGATGGTTCTTGTGATGGTCGGGTTATATATGTCTGTTGGGTATCGTGCACTTTGGGTTCTTTTCTGTTGAATTGTATTTAATTATTTTTAGTATTTTACATTTGTTATGTTCTTGTTGTTGTTTATGTTCTTCTGTGTTTGGTTTAGTTTGTTCTTGTTTTTGCTGTTTGTCAAAGCACTTTGTAAACCTGTGTTTTTAAAAGCTGCTATATAAATAAAGTTATTATTATTATTATTATTATTATTATTATTATCCGTACCGTGCCCAACACGCTTCAACACTAAAGTCCAGTTCGTTTGACCTGTGTGACCGCTCCGTATCGTGCTCAGGTACGGTGCACTTCATGCACGAGCACGCGGGTACACAGCGCTGACAGCCTTCATTAAGGAGAAATCCAGAGTTTCATGTCTGTATCTGACTAACATGACTCAATATAAGACACAAAGTAGCTCTCATGTTCTCTGTGTTGTTCTCCGATGTGCGGGCGTCCTTTTTTATTTTGTTATTTATTGCTGTGTCTGATTAAAATAAGTGAGATAAATGACTTTTCATAATTTTTCACAAATGTGACAGTGATTTGGTGAAACGAAGCTGCTGTGGGGTAGGGTTAGGGTCAGGGCGCTGTTAGGGGGATAAGGTAGGGTCAAGGCGCTGTTAGGGGGTTAAGGTAGGGTCATGGCGCCGTTAGGGGGTTAAGGTAGGGTCAGGGCGCCGTTAGGGGGTTAAGGTAGGATTAGGGTCAGGGCGCTGTTAGGGGGTTAAGATAGGGTCAGGGTGCTGTTAGAGGGTTAAGGTAGGGTCAGGGTGCAAGAAGGAACGCTTCACGAATTTGCGTGTCATCCTTGCGCAGGGGCCATGCTAATCTTCTCTGTATCGTTCCAATTTTAATATATGTGTTAGAGAACTAACACAATAATAACCAAAACCCCGACTGACTATATAGGTCTATGTCTCATGACCCCTTTGACTCATGGTGTGGGTCCTAACGTCTCTAGAATCTCTTCAACTGCTCACTATGAACCCAGGAAAACACTAGAGAGATGCCTGGGTGCTGGACTTTGAGTTGTGTACCTGTGACCCAATGTGACCCGCTGGTGTTTAACCTGAGGTGGTTCTTTTGGACATC
>NC_089199.1:31879600-31897100 GCF_963930695.1 Labrus bergylta
TCTAAGTGAGAAGGGCCAATTACACCGTACATCTCTAAGTGAGAAGGGCCAATCACACCGTACATCTCTAAGTGAGAAGGGCCAATCACACCGTACACCTCTAAGTGAGAAGGGCCAATCACACCGTACATACAATCACACAGACATGGTGGTGACCTTCTCCAACAAGCAGAGGGAACTGGCTGCATCAGCAATCACCACAATCCATGGGAATCCTGTTGAACTAGTAGAGGAGTATAAGTACCTGGGTACCATCTTCGACAGCCTGCTGAAATTCTCCTCCAACACCGAGGAGATTCTCAGGAAATGTCAGCAGCGGAAATACCTCCTAAGGAAGCTCAATTCCTTTGGAGTCAGTAAGAACATTCTTCTGACCTTCTACTACTCCTTCACTGAGAGCATTATTACTTTTTCTATAACCTGCTGGTTCCACTCCACCACCCTCCAGAACAGAAACCGCCTTATGATGGTTCATGTGATGGTTCTTGTGATGGTTCTTGTGTTTCCTGGGTTCTTGTGATGGTTCTTATGATGGTTCTTGTGATGGTTCTTGTGATGGTTCTTGTGATGGTTCTTATGATGGTTCTTGTGATGGTTCTTGTGATGGTTCTTATGATGGTTCTTGTGATGGTTCTTGTGATGGTTCTTGTGTTTCCTGGGTTCTTGTGATGGTTCTTATGATGGTTCTTGTGATGGTTCTTGTGATGGTTCTTATGATGGTTCTTGTGATGGTTCTTGTGATGGTTCTTGTGATGGTTCTTATGATGGTTCTTGTGATGGTTCTTGTGATGGTTCTTGTGTTTCCTGGGTTCTTGTGATGGTTCTTATGATGGTTCTTATGATGGTTCTTGTGATGGTTCTTGTGATGGTTCTTGTGATGGTTCTCATGATGGTTTTCGTGATGGTTCTCATGATGGTTCTTGTGATGGTTCTTGTGATGGTTCTTATGATGGTTCTTGTGATGGTTCTTGTGATGGTTCTTATGATGGTACTTATGATGGTACTTATGATGGTTCTTGTGTTTCCTGGGTTCTTGTGATGGTTCTTGTGATGGTTCTTGTGATGGTTCTTGTGATGGTTCTAATGATGGTTCTTGTGATGGTTCTTATGATGGTTCTTGTGATGGTCGGGTTATATATGTCTGTTGGGTATCGTGCACTTTGGGTTCTTTTCTGTTGAATTGTATTTAATTATTTTTAGTATTTTACATTTGTTATGTTCTTGTTGTTGTTTATGTTCTTCTGTGTTTGGTTTAGTTTGTTCTTGTTTTTGCTGTTTGTCAAAGCACTTTGTAAACCTGTGTTTTTAAAAGCTGCTATATAAATAAAGTTATTATTATTATTATTATTATTATTATTATTATCCGTACCGTGCCCAACACGCTTCAACACTAAAGTCCAGTTCGTTTGACCTGTGTGACCGCTCCGTATCGTGCTCAGGTACGGTGCACTTCATGCACGAGCACGCGGGTACACAGCGCTGACAGCCTTCATTAAGGAGAAATCCAGAGTTTCATGTCTGTATCTGACTAACATGACTCAATATAAGACACAAAGTAGCTCTCATGTTCTCTGTGTTGTTCTCCGATGTGCGGGCGTCCTTTTTTATTTTGTTATTTATTGCTGTGTCTGATTAAAATAAGTGAGATAAATGACTTTTCATAATTTTTCACAAATGTGACAGTGATTTGGTGAAACGAAGCTGCTGTGGGGTAGGGTTAGGGTCAGGGCGCTGTTAGGGGGATAAGGTAGGGTCAGGGCGCTGTTAGGGGGTTAAGGTAGGGTCATGGCGCCGTTAGGGGGTTAAGGTAGGGTCAGGGCGCCGTTAGGGGGTTAAGGTAGGATTAGGGTCAGGGCGCTGTTAGGGGGTTAAGATAGGGTCAGGGTGCTGTTAGAGGGTTAAGGTAGGGTCAGGGTGCAAGAAGGAACGCTTCACGAATTTGCGTGTCATCCTTGCGCAGGGGCCATGCTAATCTTCTCTGTATCGTTCCAATTTTAATATATGTGTTAGAGAACTAACACAATAATAACCAAAACCCCGACTGACTATATAGGTCTATGTCTCATGACCCCTTTGACTCATGGTGTGGGTCCTAACGTCTCTAGAATCTCTTCAACTGCTCACTATGAACCCAGGAAAACACTAGAGAGATGCCTGGGTGCTGGACTTTGAGTTGTGTACCTGTGACCCAATGTGACCCGCTGGTGTTTAACCTGAGGTGGTTCTTTTGGACATCATCAGAGTTACAGGGGCATGCTGGGACATTTATGCAGATTAGGCCTACATCACACGATGGGGATTGGATGGCAGTGGGAGCGTGAACAAAAGGCTGACTAGGCCCTCCAGGACACACTCTGGCCCCTGTGGGGGATGGTTGGGGTCAGAGTGTGTTTGTAGAGAGACACTGTGGGATATTAGGGAGTGGGTACAGAGAGAGAGAGAGAGAGAGAGAGAGACATGAGATACAGAGCCAGTTTGGTCTGGTTTGGCTTACGTCAAAGCCGGAAGAGGTGAAAAACACTCTCGCAGCCAGATAGAACCTGCTGCGATCCTGGATCCTGCTTAAAAACAACGTACATCTCTAAGTGAGAAGGGCCAATCACACCGTACGCCTCTAAGTGAGAAGGGCCAATCACACCGTACATACAATCACACAGACATGGTGGTGACCTTCTCCAACAAGCAGAGGGAACTGGCTGCATCAGCAATCACCACAATCCATGGGAATCCTGTTGAACTAGTAGAGGAGTATAAGTACCTGGGTACCATCTTCGACAGCCTGCTGAAATTCTCCTCCAACACCGAGGAGATTCTCAGGAAATGTCAGCAGCGGAAATACCTCCTAAGGAAGCTCAATTCCTTTGGAGTCAGTAAGAACATTCTTCTGACCTTCTACTACTCCTTCATTGAGAGCATTATTACTTTTTCTATAACCTGCTGGTTCCACTCCACCACCCTCCAGAACAGAAACCGCCTTATGATGGTTCTTGTGATGGTTCTTGTGATGGTTCTTATGATGGTTCTTGTGTTTCCTGGGTTCTTGTGATGGTTCTTATGATGGTTCTTGTGATGGTTCTTGTGATGGTTCTTATGATGGTTCTTATGATGGTTCTTGTGATGGTTCTTGTGATGGTTCTTGTGATGGTTCTCATGATGGTTCTCGTGATGGTTCTCATGATGGTTCTTGTGATGGTTCTTGTGATGGTTCTTATGATGGTTCTTGTGATGGTTCTTGTGATGGTTCTTATGATGGTTCTTATGCTGGTACTTATGATGGTTCTTGTGTTTCCTGGGTTCTTATGATGGTTCTTATGATGGTTCTTGTGATGGTTCTTGTGATGGTTCTTGTGATGGTTCTTGTGATGGTTCTTGTGATGGTTCTTATGATGGTTCTTGTGATGGTTCTTGTGATGGTCGGGTTATATATGTCTGTTGGGTATCGTGCACTTTGGGTTCTTTTCTGTTGAATTGTATTTAATTATTTTTAGTATTTTACATTTGTTTTGTTCTTGCTGTTGTTTATGTTCTTCTGTGTTTGCTTTAGTTTGTTCTTGTTTTTGCTGTTTGTCAAAGCACTTTGTAAACCTGTGTTTTTAAAAGCTGCTATATAAATAAAGTTATTATTATTATTATTATTATTATCCGTACCGTGCCCAACACGCTTCAACACTAAAGTCCAGTTCGTTTGACCTGTGTGACCGCTCCGTATCGTGCTCAGGTACGGTGCACTTCATGCACGAGCACGCGGGTACACAACGCTGACAGCCTTCATTAAGAAGAAATCCAGAGTTTCATGTCTGTATCTGACTAACATGACTCAATATAAGACACAAAGTAGCTCTCATGTTCTCTGTGTTGTTCTCCGATGTGCGGGCGTCCTATTTTATTTTGTTATTTATTGCTGTGTCTGATTAAAATAAGTGAGATAAATGACTTTTCATAATTTTTCACAATTGTGACAGTGATTTGGTGAAACGAAGCTGCTGTGGGGTAGGGTTAGGGTCAGGGCGCCGTTAGGGGGTTAAGGTAGGGTCAGGGCGCTGTTAGGGGGTTAAGGTAGGGTTAGAGGGTTAAGGTAGGGTTAGGGTGCTGTTAGGGGGTTAAGGTAGGGTTAGGGTCAGGGCGCTGTTAGGGGGTTAAGGTAGGGTCAGGGCGCTGTTAGAGGGTTAAGGTAGGGTCAGGGCGCAAGAAGGAACGCTTCACGAATTTGCGTGTCATCCTTGCGCAGGGGCCATGCTAATCTTCTCTGTATCGTTCCAATTTTAATATATGTGTTAGAGAACTAACACAATAACTTCCAAAACCCCGACTGACTATATAGGTCTATGTCTCATGACCCCTTTGACTCATGGTGTGGGTCCTAACGTCTCTAGAATCTCTTCAACTGCTCACTATGAACCCAGGAAAACACTAGAGAGATGCCTGGGTGCTGGACTTTGAGTTGTGTACCTGTGACCCAATGTGACCCGCTGGTGTTTAACCTGAGGTGGTTCTTTTGGACATCATCAGAGTTACAGGGGCATGCTGGGACATTTATGCAGATTAGGCCTACATCACATGATGGGGATTGGATGGCAGTGGGAGCGTGAACAAAAGGCTGACTAGGCCCTCCAGGACACACTCTGGCCCCTGTGGGGGATGGTTGGGGTCAGAGTGTGTTTGTAGAGAGACACTGTGGGATATTAGGGAGTGGGTACAGAGAGAGAGAGAGAGAGAGAGAGAGAGACATGAGATACAGAGCCAGTTTGGTCTGGTTTGGCTTACGTCAAAGCCGGAAGAGGTGAAAAAGACTCTCGCAGCCAGAGAGAACCTGCTGCGATCCTGGATCCTGCTTAAAAACAACGTACATCTCTAAGTGAGAAGGGCCAATCACACCGTACATCTCTAAGTGAGAAGGGCCAATCACACCGTGCATCTCTAAGTGAGAAGGGCCAATCACACCGTGCATCTCTAAGTGAGAAGGGCCAATCACACCGTACAACTCTAAGTGAGAAGGGCCAATCACACCGTACAACTCTAAGTGAGAAGGGCCAATCACACCGTGCATCTCTAAGTGAGAAGGGCCAATCACACCGTACACCTCTAAGTGAGAAGGGCCAATCACACCATACATACAATCACACAGACATGGTGGTGACCTTCTCCAACAAGCAGAGGGAACTGGCTGCATCAGCAATCACCACAATCCATGGGAATCCTGTTGAACTAGTAGAGGAGTATAAGTACCTGGGTACCATCTTCGACAGCCTGCTGAAATTCTCCTCCAACACCGAGGAGATTCTCAGGAAATGTCAGCAGCGGAAATACCTCCTAAGGAAGCTCAATTCCTTTGGAGTCAGTAAGAACATTCTTCTGACCTTCTACTACTCCTTCATTGAGAGCATTATTACTTTTTCTATAACCTGCTGGTTCCACTCCACCACCCTCCAGAACAGAAACCGCCTGCAGAGCACGGTCACAGTCTGCTCTGAGATCATTGGACTACCTGTAAGGACTTTGACATCCATCTATGAGCAACAGACAATCAGGCTAGCAGGTCGAATCATGCAGGACCCCTCACACGCTCTCTTCCCAGCGTTTGAGTGGCTCCCCTCAGGACGCCGACTTCGCTGTCCCTGCTGCAGGACACAGAGGAGAAGAGCAACCTTTGTTCCCAGGGCTGTCCAGCTCCTCAACTCCTAACCCCCCCCCCCCAACAGACACCAACACCTCTCACCCAATGCAGACTCTCAGCTGTGAACTTTGCTTTTTTACTTCCTTTATATTTGCCATGCACCTTAACTGCCTCTGCTTTATCTGGTCTCATGCACTACATCACTTTATTCTATCCATTTTATATCAGTATTCATACAGTTCTGCTAACTTTATTCCTGTTGTTTCTTATCTATCATTGCACTACGGTCACTTTATTTATCTAATTCTTACCTTACAGTTATATTGTATATATTAGTTCTGTTGTTCCATTATTCTCCATGCACCTTAATAACTTATCATTTAGTATTTGCCTACTTGCACATAGCTCTGTATATATATATTTATTTCTTGTTTACTGCACATAGTTCTGGTTACATCTGTTTACATCTGTTAGTCCGATCACTGTCCACTTATATCTACTCTTTTATATTTTGTATTTTAAGTTAAGTTTAAGCTTTAAGTTGTATTTAAATTGACACTTTCTATTCAGGTTATAATGTTTTGTTTACTTGCACTGTTGTTAATTTACTGCTCTGTGTGCCGTTGAATTGCCCCCCGGGGACAAATAAAGTTTTTTGAATTTGAATTGAATTGAATTGTCTATTTATGTTTCATATTTATATTTACTTTGTATTTTTATTAATATTATAGTTTTTATTTATCCTTTAACCACTTGTTTCTATTTCTTTTTCTGCTCTTACCTTCTTATTGCTGTTATCTTTTGATTTGCTTTTATCTCTTTTAGTTTCTTACATCTTTTTAAATCTTTGCTCCTCTTGGTCTCAGCTCGTGTTGTTGGGTTCTTGTGTTGCCTGGGTTCTTATGATGGTTCTTGTGATGGTTCTTATGATGGTTCTTAAGATGGTTCTTATGCTGGTACTTATGATGGTTCTTGTGTTTCCTGGGTTCTTATGATGGTTCTTGTGATGGTTCTTGTGATGGTTCTTGTGATGGTTCTTATGATGGTTCTTGTGATGGTTCTTATGATGGTTCTTGTGATGGTTCTTGTGATGGTCGGGTTATATATGTCTGTTGGGTATCGTGCACTTTGGGTTCTTTTCTGTTGAATTGTATTTAATTATTTTTAGTATTTTACATTTGTTATGTTCTTGTTGTTGTTTATGTTCTTCTGTGTTTGCTTTAGTTTGTTCTTGTTTTTGCTGTTTGTCAAAGCACTTTGTAAACCTGTGTTTTTAAAAGCTGCTATATAAATAAAGTTATTATTATTATTATTATCCGTACCGTGCCCAACACGCTTCAACACTAAAGTCCAGTTCGTTTGACCTGTGTGACCGCTCCGTATCGTGCTCAGGTACGGTGCACTTCATGCACGAGCACGCGGGTACACAACGCTGACAGCCTTCATTAAGAAGAAATCCAGAGTTTCATGTCTGTATCTGACTAACATGACTCAATATAAGACAAAAAGTAGCTCTCATGTTCTCTGTGTTGTTCTCCGATGTGCGGGCGTCCTATTTTATTTTGTTATTTATTGCTGTGTCTGATTAAAATAAGTGAGATAAATGACTTTTCATAATTTTTCACAATTGTGACAGTGATTTGGTGAAACGAAGCTGCTGTGGGGTAGGGTTAGGATCAGGGCGCCGTTAGGGGGTTAAGGTAGGGTCAGGGCGCTGTTAGGGGGTTAAGGTAGGGTTAGGGTCAGGGCGCTGTTAGGGGGTTAAGGTAGGGTTAGGGTCAGGGCGCTGTTAGGGGGTTAAGGTAGGGTTAGGGTCAGGGCGCTGTTAGGGGGTTAAGGTAGGGTCAGGGCGCTGTTAGGGGGTTAAGGTAGGGTTAGGGTCAGGGCGCTGTTAGGGGGTTAAGGTAGGGTCAGGGCGCTGTTAGGGGGTTAAGGTAGGGTCAGGGCGCAAGAAGGAACGCTTCACGAATTTGCGTGTCATCCTTGCGCAGGGGCCATGCTAATCTTCTCTGTATCGTTCCAATTTTAATATATGTGTTAGAGAACTAACACAATAACTTCCAAAACCCCGACTGACTATATAGGTCTATGTCTCATGACCCCTTTGACTCATGGTGTGGGTCCTAACGTCTCTAGAATCTCTTCAACTGCTCATTATGAACCCAGGAAAACACTAGAGAGATGCCTGGGTGCTGGACTTTGAGTTGTGTACCTGTGACCCAATGTGACCCGCTGGTGTTTAACCTGAGGTGGTTTTTTTGGACATCATCAGAGTTACAGGGGCATGCTGGGACATTTATGCAGATTAGGCCTACATCACACGATGGGGATTGGATGGCAGTGGGAGCGTGAACAAAAGGCTGACTAGGCCCTCCAGGACACACTCTGGCCCCTGTGGGGGATGGTTGGGGTCAGAGTGTGTTTGTAGAGAGACACTGTGGGATATTAGGGAGTGGGTACAGAGAGAGAGAGAGAGACATGAGATACAGAGCCAGTTTGGTCTGGTTTGGCTTACGTCAAAGCCGGAAGAGGTGAAAAACACTCTCGCAGCCAGAGAGAACCTGCTGCGATCCTGGATCCTGCTTAAAAACAACGTACATCTCTAAGTGAGAACGGCCAATCACACCGTACATCTCTAAGTGAGAAGGGCCAATCACACCGTGCATCTCTAAGTGAGAAGGGCCAATCACACCGTACAACTCTAAGTGAGAAGGGCCAATCACACCGTGCATCTCTAAGTGAGAAGGGCCAATCACACCGTACACCTCTAAGTGAGAAGGGCCAATCACACCATACATACAATCACACAGACATGGTGGTGACCTTCTCCAACAAGCAGAGGGAACTGGCTGCATCAGCAATCACCACAATCCATGGGAATCCTGTTGAACTAGTAGAGGAGTATAAGTACCTGGGTACCATCTTCGACAGCCTGCTGAAATTCTCCTCCAACACCGAGGAGATTCTCAGGAAATGTCAGCAGCGGAAATACCTCCTAAGGAAGCTCAATTCCTTTGGAGTCAGTAAGAACATTCTTCTGACCTTCTACTACTCCTTCATTGAGAGCATTATTACTTTTTCTATAACCTGCTGGTTCCACTCCACCACCCTCCAGAACAGAAACCGCCTTATGATGGTTCTTGTGATGGTTCTTGTGATGGTTCTTATGATGGTTCTTGTGTTTCCTGGGTTCTTGTGATGGTTCTTATGATGGTTCTTGTGATGGTTCTTGTGATGGTTCTTGTGATGGTTCTTATGATGGTTCTTATGATGGTTCTTGTGATGGTTCTTGTGATGGTTCTCATGATGGTTCTCGTGATGGTTCTCATGATGGTTCTTGTGATGGTTCTTGTGATGGTTCTTATGATGGTTCTTGTGATGGTTCTTGTGATGGTTCTTATGATGGTTCTTATGCTGGTACTTGTGAAAAGGTTGTCCCATACCTTTCACCTGCCCCCACCTTCCCTACACTGGCCTGCAGAGTGATTAGGCTGAGTGAAATCACCTGAGCTTAATCAGACAAAGTGAGGCCAGTTGGGGGTTTCTTGTATAAAGCCAGAGTCTGGGGGGGGGGGAAAGGGGGTTGTTTGGTTAGTGGCAGCTTGCTGTGAGGCTGTGGTTTCGTTCGGTTTACGTAATCTTGTTTTATTAGGTTACCCGGGACTTTTGTTTGGTGCTATTTTTGGTTAATAAATCAATCACTTCATTTTGCATTGACTTCTGCCTCCTGACATCTTTTTGCCCACCACCAGTGCCGAACAGCCACACTTAAATCCCAATTTTGAGGTGGACTTACAATCAGTAATGTTACATTTGGTGGCAGTGGTGGGATTTTTTTTTCATCACTGAAACTGGAGAGCCAGAAGAAGAAGCCCGGACGCCCAATCACCAGGAGCGCACAGAAAGCCATGCAAAGTGAAAGCCAAACACTGCAGTATGACCCAGGGGCTCTACGAGGTGACCAAGGTCCTAGGGAGGACCTAGCTACCAGGGGACACGAACAAGGTGGCCTGGATCAACTGTATGCCCTCATCCAGAGGCAGATGCAAGTCCAGGAGAGCGAGGCCTTCAAGCAGGAGCAAAGGTGGAGAAGTATCCAGATACAACTGAACCAGGTGCGGGATGAGATGGAGGCAGAGAAGCGGGAAGAGGTCAGCGGAGGTATGGAGCACAATGACCCAGAAAGGAGGGGTGCATTGTCCAGGTCTCCAGCGACTGGTGGATCACCGCCCCCTGACAACAATCCTCCCTTCCCTGTGGGGCCAGCAACCTGGAGCAGAGCCACCATTCCAAAATTGGAAGAAGGAGATGACATTGAACCATATCTCACAACATTTGAGCGCCTAGCCACCGCGTACAGATGGCCCAGGGCGGAGTGGGCTGAGCAGCTGGTTCCACATCTGACGGGTAAGGCCAGAAGCGCCTATGTTGCAATGGATGTGAATGATTCAATGGACTATGACAAAGTTAAAGAGGCCATTCTAGCCAAATACGAAATAAATGAAGAAATGTACCGTCAGAGGTTCCGTGATCCAGAAACCCATCCAGGGGAGACTCCTCGAGAGCTTTATCATCGTCTGAAAGAGCTTTACAAGAAATGGGTGAAACCAGTACAAAAGACAATGGAGGAAGTTGGAGAGGTCCTGATCCTGGAGCAGTTTCTGCGCACTCTGTCACCTGAAGTTAGAGTGTGGGTGATGGAGCATAACCCTGAGAACGGTCAGAGAGCTGCTCAACTGGTGGAGGCCTTCATGGCTGCAAGGAGGGGACCAAGATTCTTCCGTCATGACAAGAACAATCGACCAACCACGCCCAAGGGTAAGTCTGGGGGGTTTGGTGGGGGTGGTCAACGGTTTTCAGATGAGAGGAGAGGAGTAGGTGTTAAATTCCCTGACAGTACAGCAGGAAAGAGAAATAAAGACCCACCTGTTTGTTATTTTTGTGGAAAGGAAGGGCACATAAAGCCTGAATGTCCAGCTTTAAAAGTAAAAGGTGCCAACACCATGTGCTGTGTTCCCAGACCCACTATACAGAAAGTAGATGATCATGAAGTTAGAGGTAAAATGCAAATAGCAACTGTTACTGTTAATGGCATGCCCGCCACTGCTTTGTTGGACTCTGCCAGCACTCAGACTTTAGTCATGCCCTACCTGGTTCAGCAACAGCAGATGGGGGAAGGGGAAGTAGAAGTGTGGTGTGTGCATGGTGACAAACGTCCTTACCCGACAGCGTGGGTTTATCTTGAAGTGCAGGGCCAGTCGTACTTATTAGAGGTTGGAGTTGTTCCTGGTTTAAGTCATCCAGTCCTGTTAGGTCAAGATCTACCCATCCTACCCAGGTTACTTCATCAGAGCAGGCCAGTTAATATGGTTGTAACCAGAGCCAGGAGGGACAACACTAGCCAGTCTCCGCAACCTATCACACACTCACAGGGGTTAGAGCAGCTTCCCTTCAGTCAGGTTGAGTTCCCTGGTGAAAGTAATGGCCGGGTTAAGAAGAGTAGGCAGCAAAGGCGGAGGGAAAAGCTCATGGGGGCCCTGAGACAGCAACAACAGCCGGTTTCAGAGCCAGAGCAGTCAGCAGGAGACAGTTGGTGGGAGGTTCCTGGGGATTTAAGCCAGCTTCAGAGGGAAGACAACACGTTACAAAGTGCCTTCAGCAAGGTCACTGAGATAGATGGTGTGAGCACGGGGGTATCCCCCTCCTTAACGGGGGAGAGTTTTCTGATGCGCAAGGGGTTACTGTACCATCAGCCAGAAAGGGGGGCAGCCGAGCAGCTTGTAGTGCCAGAAAGCTTGAGGGACAAGGTATTGATGTTGGGCCACAGCATACCTTGGGCAGGTCATTTGGGCAGTGTTAAAACATTAGACCGTATTTCCTGTAAATTCTTTTGGCCTGGTTTGTACACTGATGTTCAAATGTTGTGTAAAACCTGTCATGAGTGTCAATTGTCCAGTTGCAAGAAAGTACAGCAGTTTCCACTGCTGCCCATGCCAATAATTGATGTTCCATTTTCTAGGATAGGTATGGACATTGTCGGGCCTCTAGAAAGGTCTAGGTCAGGCTATAGATACATATTGGTAATATGTGACTATGCCACCCGCTATCCTGAAGCTTTACCGCTGAAGCGAATTACAGCAAGGGCCATGGCACCTATTCTCTTACAGCTGTTTTCCAGAGTAGGCATTCCCAGGGAGATAGTGACAGACCAGGGTGCTGCTTTTCTATCTCAGACATTAAAGCAGGTGTATAGCTTGTTGGGGGTTAAAAGTATTAAGACCACCCCTTACCACCCCCAGACTGACGGGTTAGTGGAGAGATATAATCAGACACTGAAGGCGATGTTGAGGAAGTTTGTGGCTGAAGATGGAAAAGACTGGGACTGTTGGCTGCCGTATCTGCTTTTCTCTTACAGGGAAGTCCCTCAGGCCTCAACCGGCTATTCGCCCTTTGAACTCCTGTATGGAAGGCGAGTGAGAGGACCTCTTGATGTGCTAAGAGACACCTGGGAGCCATCCAGTGGTTTGAAGCCAGTACCTGTCCTCCAGTACGTCCTTAAAATGAGGGAAAAGATGGAGCAGATGGCAACCAGGGTTCAGGCTAATATGGAGCAAGCCCAGAAGAGACAAAAAGAGATGTTTGACAAAAAGACAAAGGTCAGAGTTTTCCAGCCGGGGCAAGAGGTCCTGCTGCTTCTACCAACCACAGACAACAAGCTGCTAGCCAAGTGGCAGGGGCCTTTTAAAGTTCTGAGGAAGATGGGTCCTGCGACTTATGAACTTGACATGCCCCAACGTCGTCGGAAGAAGCAGACTTATCACGTCAATCTCCTTAAAGAATGGGTACCAAAGCCCAGTCAGTCTAGCCAGCAGCTTCTGGTCAGAGCTGTAAAGACGGAGGAGGACCAAACGGATCAGTTTTTTCCAAATCAAGATGAGACTCAAATTCAGTTGGACCTTGCTCATCTCACCCCACAAATGCAGAGTGAGCTGCTAGCCATTGTTCCTCCAGAGTTGCTTAAAGACAAACCAGGTTACACCAACATAGTGGAACATGACATTATCCTGGAAGATCCTTCTCCTGTCCGCCAGAAAATGTACCGGATTCCAGAGAGGTTGCTGCCAGCCCTGAAGAAGGAGCTGGAGTTAATGATGACACTGGGTGTAATTGAAAAATCTCACAGTGAGTGGAGCAGTCCTGTAGTGCTAGTACTTAAAAAAGATAGCACTATTAGATTTTGCATTGACTTTCGTAAACTTAATGCTCAGTCAAAGTTTGATGCCTATCCCACCCCAAGGCTGGATGACCTTATTGAGCGTGTTGGACAGGCCCAGTACATCAGCACACTCGATCTATGCAAGGGGTATTGGCAGGTGCCGCTGGCTCCAAAGGCCCGGCAGTACACTGCTTTCAGAACTTCCCAAGGCCTTTTCCAGTTTACGGTCATGCCCTTTGGTCTGCACGGGGCCCCAGCCACGTTTCAGCGACTCATGGACAGAGTCTTGGAGGGGACAGAATCCTTCTCAGCTGCTTACCTAGATGACATTGTCATTTTCAGTCTGACATGGGAGGATCACATGCGGCATCTGAGAGAAATTCTACAGAGGCTCAAGCAGGCCGGTCTGACAGTTCAGCCCAAAAAGTGTTCCCTAGCCCAACCAGAAGCAAAGTACCTGGGCTATTTGCTGGGCCGTGGTGTGATACGGCCTCAACAGGACAAGGTGCAGGCAGTGAAGGATTGTCCACGTCCCGGTACCAAGAAGGAGCTGAGGTCTTTTCTTGGCCTGGCTGGGTGGTATCGACGCTTTGTTTCCCAATTTGCCACACGAGCAGCTCCTTTAACTGACCTTACCAGGAAGTCCAGCCCTAATCAACTGCCGTGGGAAGGAAAGCATGAACTGGCTTTCCTTGACCTGAAGGGGGCACTCTGTGATGATCCAGTATTGCAGAGCCCAGACTTCAGCCAACCCTTCGTCGTGCAAACTGATGCCTCAGGGGTGGGCCTGGGGGCTGTCCTGCTTCAGGGTGAAGGGACTGCCCAGAAGCCGGTTGCTTATGCCAGCCGGAAATTGTGGCCAAGAGAGACAAGGTACTCGGCTATTGAGCTGGAGTGTCTGGCCATCAAGTGGGCGTTAGAGACCTTTAAATACTATCTGCTAGGCAGAGACTTTATTCTGGAGACAGATCACAGAGGCCTGCAGTGGCTTCATAAAATGAAAGACTCAAACAACCGCATTTCAAGATGGGCTCTTGAGATGCAGCCTTACAGATTCAGGGTTCATTATCGACCTGGAAAGGACAATGTTGTGGCCGACTTCCTGTCTCGCCATCCTGATGGCGAGCTTTCAGGGGAGGGGGAAATGTGAAAAGGTTGTCCCATACCTTTCACCTGCCCCCACCTTCCCTACACTGGCCTGCAGAGTGATTAGGCTGAGTGAAATCACCTGAGCTTAATCAGACAAAGTGAGGCCAGTTGGGGGTTTCTTGTATAAAGCCAGAGTCTGGGGGGGGGGGAAAGGGGGTTGTTTGGTTAGTGGCAGCTTGCTGTGAGGCTGTGGTTTCGTTCGGTTTACGTAATCTTGTTTTATTAGGTTACCTGGGACTTTTGTTTGGTGCTATTTTTGGTTAATAAATCAATCACTTCATTTTGCATTGACTTCTGCCTCCTGACATCTTTTTGCTCACCACCAGTGCCGAACAGCCACACTTAAATCCCAATTTTGAGGTGGACTTACAATCAGTAATGTTACAGTACTTATGATGGTTCTTGTGTTTCCTGGGTTCTTGTGATGGTTCTTGTGATGGTTCTTATGATGGTTCTTGTGATGGTTCTTGTGTTGCCTGGGTTCTTATGATGGTTCTTATGATGGTTCTTGTGATGGTTCTTGTGATGGTTCTAATGATGGTTCTTGTGATGGTTCTTATGATGGTTCTTGTGATGGTCGGGTTATATATGTCTGTTGGGTATCGTGCACTTTGGGTTCTTTTCTGTTGAATTGTATTTAATTATTTTTAGTATTTTGCATTTCTTATGTTCTTGTTGTTGTTTATGTTCTTCTGTGTTTGCTTTAGTTTGTTCTTGTTTTTGCTGTTTGTCAAAGCACTTTGTAAACCTGTGTTTTTAAAAGCTGCTATATAAATAAAGTTATTATTATTATTATTATTATTTTTATTATCCGTACCGTGCCCAACACGCTTCAACACTAAAGTCCAGTTCGTTTGACCTGTGTGACCGCTCCGTATCGTGCTCAGGTACGGTGCACTTCATGCACGAGCACGCGGGTACACAACGCTGACAGCCTTCATTAAGGAGAAATCCAGAGTTTCATGTCTGTATCTGACTAACATGACTCAATATAAGACACAAAGTAGCTCTCATGTTCTCTGTGTTGTTCTCCGATGTGCGGGCGTCCTATTTTATTTTGTTATTTATTGCTGTGTCTGATTAAAATAAGTGAGATAAATGACTTTTCATAATTTTTCACAATTGTGACAGTGATTTGGTGAAACGAAGCTGCTGTGGGGTAGGGGTAGGGTCAGGGCGCCGTTAGGGGGTTAAGGTAGGGTTAGGGCGCTGTTAGGGGGTTAAGGTAGGGTCAGGGTGCTGTTACGGGGTTAAGGTCAGGGTGCTGTTAGGGGGTTAAGGTAGGGTCAGGGTGCTGTTAGGGGGTTAAGGTAGGGTCAGGGTGCAAGAAGGAACGCTTCACGAATTTGCGTGTCATTCTTGCGCAGGGGCCATGCTAATCTTCTCTGTATCGTTCCAATTTTAATATATGTGTTAGAGAACTAACACAATAACTTCCAAAACCCCGACTGACTATATAGGTCTATGTCTCATGACCCCTTTGACTCATGGTGTGGGTCCTAACGTCTCTAGAATCTCTTCAACTGCTCATTATGAACCCAGGAAAACACTAGAGAGATGCCTGGGTGCTGGACTTTGAGTTGTGTACCTGTGACCCAATGTGACCCGCTGGTGTTTAACCTGAGGTGGTTTTTTTGGACATCATCAGAGTTACAGGGGCATGCTGGGACATTTATGCAGATTAGGCCTACATCACACGATGGGGATTGGATGGCAGTGGGAGCGTGAACAAAAGGCTGACTAGGCCCTCCAGGACACACTCTGGCCCCTGTGGGGGATGGTTGGGGTCAGAGTGTGTTTGTAGAGAGACACTGTGGGATATTAGGGAGTGGGTACAGAGAGAGAGAGAGAGAGAGAGAGAGAGACATGAGATAAAGAGCCAGTTTGGTCTGGTTTGGCTTACGTCAAAGCCGGAAGAGGTGAAAAACACTCTCGCAGCCAGAGAGAACCTGCTGCGATCCTGGATCCTGCTTAAAAACAACGTACACCTCTAAGTGAGAAGGGCCAATCACACCGTACATCTCTAAGTGAGAAGGGCCAATCACACCGTACATCTCTAAGTGAGAAGGGCCAATCACACCGTACACCTCTAAGTGAGAAGGGCCAATCACACCGTACATACAATCACACAGACATGGTGGTGACCTTCTCCAACAAGCAGAGGGAACTGGTTGCATCAGCAATCACCACAATCCATGGGAATCCTGTTGAACTAGTAGAGGAGTATAAGTACCTGGGTACCATCTTCGACAGCCTGCTGAAATTCTCCTCCAACACCGAGGAGATTCTCAGGAAATGTCAGCAGCGGAAATACCTCCTAAGGAAGCTCAATTCCTTTGGAGTCAGTAAGAACATTCTTCTGACCTTCTACTACTCCTTCATTGAGAGCATTATTACTTTTTCTATAACCTGCTGGTTCCACTCCACCACCCTCCAGAACAGAAACCGCCTTATGATGGTTCATGTGATGGTTCTTGTGATGGTTCTTGTGTTTCCTGGGTTCTTGTGATGGTTCTTATGATGGTTCTTGTGATGGTTCTTGTGATGGTTCTTGTGATGGTTCTTATGATGGTTCTTGTGATGGTTCTTGTGATGGTTCTTGTGATGGTTCTTATGATGGTTCTTGTGATGGTTCTTGTGATGGTTCTTATGATGGTTCTTGTGATGGTTCTTGTGATGGTTCTTGTGTTTCCTGGGTTCTTGTGATGGTTCTTATGATGGTTCTTGTGATGGTTCTTGTGATGGTTCTTATGATGGTTCTTGTGATGGTTCTTGTGATGGTTCTTGTGATGGTTCTTATGATGGTTCTTGTGATGGTTCTTGTGATGGTTCTTGAGTTTCCTGGGTTCTTGTGATGGTTCTTATGATGGTTCTTATGATGGTTCTTGTGATGGTTCTTGTGATGGTTCTTGTGATGGTTCTTGTGATGGTTCTCATGATGGTTTTCGTGATGGTTCTCATGATGGTTCTTGTGATGGTTCTTGTGATGGTTCTTGTGATGGTTCTTGTGATGGTTCTTATGATGGTTCTTATGATGGTACTTATGATGGTTCTTGTGTTTCCTGGGTTCTTGTGATGGTTCTTGTGATGGTTCTTGTGATGGTTCTTGTGATGGTTCTAATGATGGTTCTTGTGATGGTTCTTATGATGGTTCTTGTGATGGTCGGTTTATATATGTCTGTTGGGTATCGTGCACTTTGGGTTCTTTTCTGTTGAATTGTATTTAATTATTTTTAGTATTTTACATTTGTTATGTTCTTGTTGTTGTTTATGTTCTTCTGTGTTTGGTTTAGTTTGTTCTTGTTTTTGCTGTTTGTCAAAGCACTTTGTAAACCTGTGTTTTTAAAAGCTGCTATATAAATAAAGTTATTATTATTATTATTATTATTATTATTATTATCCGTACCGTGCCCAACACGCTTCAACACTAAAGTCCAGTTCGTTTGACCTGTGTGACCGCTCCGTATCGTGCTCAGGTACGGTGCACTTCATGCACGAGCACGCGGGTACACAACGCTGAC
>NC_089199.1:31902100-31955697 GCF_963930695.1 Labrus bergylta
CATATTTATATTTACTTTGTATTTTTATTAATATTATAGTTTTTATTTATCCTTTAACCACTTGTTTCTATTTCTTTTTCTGCTCTTACCTTCTTATTGCTGTTATCTTTTGATTTGCTTTTATCTCTTTTAGTTTCTTACATCTTTTTAAATCTTTGCTCCTCTTGGTCTCAGCTCGTGTTGTTGGGTTCTTGTGTTGCCTGGGTTCTTATGATGGTTCTTGTGATGGTTCTTATGATGGTTCTTATGATGGTTCTTATGCTGGTACTTATGATGGTTCTTGTGTTTCCTGGGTTCTTATGATGGTTCTTGTGATGGTTCTTGTGATGGTTCTTGTGATGGTTCTTATGATGGTTCTTGTGATGGTTCTTATGATGGTTCTTGTGATGGTTCTTGTGATGGTTCTTGTGATGGTCGGGTTATATATGTCTGTTGGGTATCGTGCACTTTGGGTTCTTTTCTGTTGAATTGTATTTAATTATTTTTAGTATTTTACATTTGTTATGTTCTTGTTGTTGTTTATGTTCTTCTGTGTTTGCTTTAGTTTGTTCTTGTTTTTGCTGTTTGTCAAAGCACTTTGTAAACCTGTGTTTTTAAAAGCTGCTATATAAATAAAGTTATTATTATTATTATTATCCGTACCGTGCCCAACACGCTTCAACACTAAAGTCCAGTTCGTTTGACCTGTGTGACCGCTCCGTATCGTGCTCAGGTACGGTGCACTTCATGCACGAGCACGCGGGTACACAACGCTGACAGCCTTCATTAAGAAGAAATCCAGAGTTTCATGTCTGTATCTGACTAACATGACTCAATATAAGACACAAAGTAGCTCTCATGTTCTCTGTGTTGTTCTCCGATGTGCGGGCGTCCTATTTTATTTTGTTATTTATTGCTGTGTCTGATTAAAATAAGTGAGATAAATGACTTTTCATAATTTTTCACAATTGTGACAGTGATTTGGTGAAACGAAGCTGCTGTGGGGTAGGGTTAGGATCAGGGCGCCGTTAGGGGGTTAAGGTAGGGTCAGGGCGCTGTTAGGGGGTTAAGGTAGGGTTAGGGTCAGGGCGCTGTTAGGGGGTTAAGGTAGGGTTAGGGTCAGGGCGCTGTTAGGGGGTTAAGGTAGGGTTAGGGTCAGGGCGCTGTTAGGGGGTTAAGGTAGGGTCAGGGCGCTGTTAGGGGGTTAAGGTAGGATTAGGGTCAGGGCGCTGTTAGGGGGTTAAGGTAGGGTCAGGGCGCTGTTAGGGGGTTAAGGTAGGGTCAGGGCGCAAGAAGGAACGCTTCACGAATTTGCGTGTCATCCTTGCGCAGGGGCCATGCTAATCTTCTCTGTATCGTTCCAATTTTAATATATGTGTTAGAGAACTAACACAATAACTTCCAAAACCCCGACTGACTATATAGGTCTATGTCTCATGACCCCTTTGACTCATGGTGTGGGTCCTAACGTCTATAGAATCTCTTCAACTGCTCATTATGAACCCAGGAAAACACTAGAGAGATGCCTGGGTGCTGGACTTTGAGTTGTGTACCTGTGACCCAATGTGACCCGCTGGTGTTTAACCTGAGGTGGTTCTTTTGGACATCATCAGAGTTACAGGGGCATGCTGGGACATTTATGCAGATTAGGCCTACATCACACGATGGGGATTGGATGGCAGTGGGAGCGTGAACAAAAGGCTGACTAGGCCCTCCAGGACACACTCTGGCCCCTGTGGGGGATGGTTGGGGTCAGAGTGTGTTTGTAGAGAGACACTGTGGGATATTAGGGAGTGGGTACAGAGAGAGAGAGAGAGAGAGAGAGAGACATGAGATACAGAGCCAGTTTGGTCTGGTTTGGCTTACGTCAAAGCCGGAAGAGGTGAAAAACACTCTCACAGCCAGAGAGAACCTGCTGCGATCCTGGATCCTGCTTAAAAACAACGTACATCTCTAAGTGAGAAGGGCCAATCACACCGTACATCTCTAAGTGAGAAGGGCCAATCACACCGTGCATCTCTAAGTGAGAAGGGCCAATCACACCGTACAACTCTAAGTGAGAAGGGCCAATCACACCGTACACCTCTAAGTGAGAAGGGCCAATCACACCGTGCATCTCTAAGTGAGAAGGGCCAATCACACCGTACACCTCTAAGTGAGAAGGGCCAATCACACCATACATACAATCACACAGACATGGTGGTGACCTTCTCCAACAAGCAGAGGGAACTGGCTGCATCAGCAATCACCACAATCCATGGGAATCCTGTTGAACTAGTAGAGGAGTATAAGTACCTGGGTACCATCTTCGACAGCCTGCTGAAATTCTCCTCCAACACCGAGGAGATTCTCAGGAAATGTCAGCAGCGGAAATACCTCCTAAGGAAGCTCAATTCCTTTGGAGTCAGTAAGAACATTCTTCTGACCTTCTACTACTCCTTCATTGAGAGCATTATTACTTTTTCTATAACCTGCTGGTTCCACTCCACCACCCTCCAGAACAGAAACCGCCTTATGATGGTTCTTGTGATGGTTCTTGTGATGGTTCTTATGATGGTTCTTGTGTTTCCTGGGTTCTTGTGATGGTTCTTATGATGGTTCTTGTGATGGTTCTTGTGATGGTTCTTGTGATGGTTCTTGTGATGGTTCTTATGATGGTTCTTATGATGGTTCTTGTGATGGTTCTTGTGATGGTTCTTGTGATGGTTCTCATGATGGTTCTCGTGATGGTTCTCGTGATGGTTCTTGTGATGGTTCTTGTGATGGTTCTTGTGATGGTTCTTGTGATGGTTCTTGTGATGGTTCTTATGATGGTTCTTATGCTGGTACTTGTGAAAAGGTTGTCCCATACCTTTCACCTGCCCCCACCTTCCCTACACTGGCCTGCAGAGTGATTAGGCTGAGTGAAATCACCTGAGCTTAATCAGACAAAGTGAGGCCAGTTGGGGGTTTCTTGTATAAAGCCAGAGTCTGGGGGGGGGGGGAAAGGGGGTTGTTTGGTTAGTGGCAGCTTGCTGTGAGGCTGTGGTTTCGTTCGGTTTACGTAATCTTGTTTTATTAGGTTACCCGGGACTTTTGTTTGGTGCTATTTTTGGTTAATAAATCAATCACTTCATTTTGCATTGACTTCTGCCTCCTGACATCTTTTTGCCCACCACCAGTGCCGAACAGCCACACTTAAATCCCAATTTTGAGGTGGACTTACAATCAGTAATGTTACATTTGGTGGCAGTGGTGGGATTTTTTTTTCATCACTGAAACTGTAGAGCCAGAAGAAGAAGCCCGGACGCCCAATCACCAGGAGCGCACAGAAAGCCATGCAAAGTGAAAGCCAAACACTGCAGTATGACCCAGGGGCTCTACGAGGTGACCAAGGTCCTAGGGAGGACCTAGCTACCAGGGGACACGAACAAGGTGGCCTGGATCAACTGTATGCCCTCATCCAGAGGCAGATGCAAGTCCAGGAGAGCGAGGCCTTCAAGCAGGAGCAAAGGTGGAGAAGTATCCAGATACAACTGAACCAGGTGCGGGATGAGATGGAGGCAGAGAAGCGGGAAGAGGTCAGCGGAGGTATGGAGCACAATGACCCAGAAAGGAGGGGTGCATTGTCCAGGTCTCCAGCGACTGGTGGATCACCGCCCCCTGACAACAATCCTCCCTTCCCCGTGGGGCCAGCAACCTGGAGCAGAGCCACCATTCCAAAATTGGAAGAAGGAGATGACATTGAACCATATCTCACAACATTTGAGCGCCTAGCCACCGCGTACAGATGGCCCAGGGCGGAGTGGGCTGAGCAGCTGGTTCCACATCTGACGGGTAAGGCCAGAAGCGCCTATGTTGCAATGGATGTGAATGATTCAATGGACTATGACAAAGTTAAAGAGGCCATTCTAGCCAAATACGAAATAAATGAAGAAATGTACCGTCAGAGGTTCCGTGATCCAGAAACCCATCCAGGGGAGACTCCTCGAGAGCTTTATCATCGTCTGAAAGAGCTTTACAAGAAATGGGTGAAACCAGCACAAAAGACAATGGAGGAAGTTGGAGAGGTCCTGATCCTGGAGCAGTTTCTGCGCACTCTGTCACCTGAAGTTAGAGTGTGGGTGATGGAGCATAACCCTGAGAACGGTCAGAGAGCTGCTCAACTGGTGGAGGCCTTCATGGCTGCAAGGAGGGGACCAAAATTCTTCCGTCATGACAAGAACAATCGACCAACCACGCCCAAGGGTAAGTCTGGGGGGTTTGGTGGGGGTGGTCAACGGTTTTCAGATGAGAGGAGAGGAGTAGGTGTTAAATTCCCTGACAGTACAGCAGGAAAGAGAAATAAAGACCCACCTGTTTGTTATTTTTGTGGAAAGGAAGGGCACATAAAGCCTGAATGTCCAGCTTTAAAAGTAAAAGGTGCCAACACCATGTGCTGTGTTCCCAGACCCACTATACAGAAAGTAGATGATCATGAAGTTAGAGGTAAAATGCAAATAGCAACTGTTACTGTTAATGGCATGCCCGCCACTGCTTTGTTGGACTCTGCCAGCACTCAGACTTTAGTCATGCCCTACCTGGTTCAGCAACAGCAGATGGGGGAAGGGGAAGTAGAAGTGTGGTGTGTGCATGGTGACAAACGTCCTTACCCGACAGCGTGGGTTTATCTTGAAGTGCAGGGCCAGTCGTACTTATTAGAGGTTGGAGTTGTTCCTGGTTTAAGTCATCCAGTCCTGTTAGGTCAAGATCTACCCATCCTACCCAGGTTACTTCATCAGAGCAGGCCAGTTAATATGGTTGTAACCAGAGCCAGGAGGGACAACACTAGCCAGTCTCCGCAACCTATCACACACTCACAGGGGTTAGAGCAGCTTCCCTTCAGTCAGGTTGAGTTCCCTGGTGAAAGTAATGGCCGGGTTAAGAAGAGTAGGCAGCAAAGGCGGAGGGAAAAGCTCATGGGGGCCCTGAGACAGCAACAACAGCCGGTTTCAGAGCCAGAGCAGTCAGCAGGAGACAGTTGGTGGGAGGTTCCTGGGGATTTAAGCCAGCTTCAGAGGGAAGACAACACGTTACAAAGTGCCTTCAGCAAGGTCACTGAGATAGATGGTGTGAGCACGGGGGTATCCCCCTCCTTAACGGGGGAGAGTTTTCTGATGCGCAAGGGGTTACTGTACCATCAGCCAGAAAGGGGGGCAGCCGAGCAGCTTGTAGTGCCAGAAAGCTTGAGGGACAAGGTATTGATGTTGGGCCACAGCATACCTTGGGCAGGTCATTTGGGCAGTGTTAAAACATTAGACCGTATTTCCTGTAAATTCTTTTGGCCTGGTTTGTACACTGATGTTCAAATGTTGTGTAAAACCTGTCATGAGTGTCAATTGTCCAGTTGCAAGAAAGTACAGCAGTTTCCACTGCTGCCCATGCCAATAATTGATGTTCCATTTTCTAGGATAGGTATGGACATTGTCGGGCCTCTAGAAAGGTCTAGGTCAGGCTATAGATACATATTGGTAATATGTGACTATGCCACCCGCTATCCTGAAGCTTTACCGCTGAAGCGAATTACAGCAAGGGCCATGGCACCTATTCTCTTACAGCTGTTTTCCAGAGTAGGCATTCCCAGGGAGATAGTGACAGACCAGGGTGCTGCTTTTCTATCTCAGACATTAAAGCAGGTGTATAGCTTGTTGGGGGTTAAAAGTATTAAGACCACCCCTTACCACCCCCAGACTGACGGGTTAGTGGAGAGATATAATCAGACACTGAAGGCGATGTTGAGGAAGTTTGTGGCTGAAGATGGAAAAGACTGGGACTGTTGGCTGCCGTATCTGCTTTTCTCTTACAGGGAAGTCCCTCAGGCCTCAACCGGCTATTCGCCCTTTGAACTCCTGTATGGAAGGCGAGTGAGAGGACCTCTTGATGTGCTAAGAGACACCTGGGAGCCATCCAGTGGTTTGAAGCCAGTACCTGTCCTCCAGTACGTCCTTAAAATGAGGGAAAAGATGGAGCAGATGGCAACCAGGGTTCAGGCTAATATGGAGCAAGCCCAGAAGAGACAAAAAGAGATGTTTGACAAAAAGACAAAGGTCAGAGTTTTCCAGCCGGGGCAAGAGGTCCTGCTGCTTCTACCAACCACAGACAACAAGCTGCTAGCCAAGTGGCAGGGGCCTTTTAAAGTTCTGAGGAAGATGGGTCCTGCGACTTATGAACTTGACATGCCCCAACGTCGTCGGAAGAAGCAGACTTATCACGTCAATCTCCTTAAAGAATGGGTACCAAAGCCCAGTCAGTCTAGCCAGCAGCTTCTGGTCAGAGCTGTAAAGACGGAGGAGGACCAAACGGATCAGTTTTTTCCAAATCAAGATGAGACTCAAATTCAGTTGGACCTTGCTCATCTCACCCCACAAATGCAGAGTGAGCTGCTAGCCATTGTTCCTCCAGAGTTGCTTAAAGACAAACCAGGTTACACCAACATAGTGGAACATGACATTATCCTGGAAGATCCTTCTCCTGTCCGCCAGAAAATGTACCGGATTCCAGAGAGGTTGCTGCCAGCCCTGAAGAAGGAGCTGGAGTTAATGATGACACTGGGTGTAATTGAAAAATCTCACAGTGAGTGGAGCAGTCCTGTAGTGCTAGTACTTAAAAAAGATAGCACTATTAGATTTTGCATTGACTTTCGTAAACTTAATGCTCAGTCAAAGTTTGATGCCTATCCCACCCCAAGGCTGGATGACCTTATTGAGCGTGTTGGACAGGCCCAGTACATCAGCACACTCGATCTATGCAAGGGGTATTGGCAGGTGCCGCTGGCTCCAAAGGCCCGGCAGTACACTGCTTTCAGAACTTCCCAAGGCCTTTTCCAGTTTACGGTCATGCCCTTTGGTCTGCACGGGGCCCCAGCCACGTTTCAGCGACTCATGGACAGAGTCTTGGAGGGGACAGAATCCTTCTCAGCTGCTTACCTAGATGACATTGTCATTTTCAGTCTGACATGGGAGGATCACATGCGGCATCTGAGAGAAATTCTACAGAGGCTCAAGCAGGCCGGTCTGACAGTTCAGCCCAAAAAGTGTTCCCTAGCCCAACCAGAAGCAAAGTACCTGGGCTATTTGCTGGGCCGTGGTGTGATACGGCCTCAACAGGACAAGGTGCAGGCAGTGAAGGATTGTCCACGTCCCGGTACCAAGAAGGAGCTGAGGTCTTTTCTTGGCCTGGCTGGGTGGTATCGACGCTTTGTTTCCCAATTTGCCACACGAGCAGCTCCTTTAACTGACCTTACCAGGAAGTCCAGCCCTAATCAACTGCCGTGGGAAGGAAAGCATGAACTGGCTTTCCTTGACCTGAAGGGGGCACTCTGTGATGATCCAGTATTGCAGAGCCCAGACTTCAGCCAACCCTTCGTCGTGCAAACTGATGCCTCAGGGGTGGGCCTGGGGGCTGTCCTGCTTCAGGGTGAAGGGACTGCCCAGAAGCCGGTTGCTTATGCCAGCCGGAAATTGTGGCCAAGAGAGACAAGGTACTCGGCTATTGAGCTGGAGTGTCTGGCCATCAAGTGGGCGTTAGAGACCTTTAAATACTATCTGCTAGGCAGAGACTTTATTCTGGAGACAGATCACAGAGGCCTGCAGTGGCTTCATAAAATGAAAGACTCAAACAACCGCATTTCAAGATGGGCTCTTGAGATGCAGCCTTACAGATTCAGGGTTCATTATCGACCTGGAAAGGACAATGTTGTGGCCGACTTCCTGTCTCGCCATCCTGATGGCGAGCTTTCAGGGGAGGGGGAAATGTGAAAAGGTTGTCCCATACCTTTCACCTGCCCCCACCTTCCCTACACTGGCCTGCAGAGTGATTAGGCTGAGTGAAATCACCTGAGCTTAATCAGACAAAGTGAGGCCAGTTGGGGGTTTCTTGTATAAAGCCAGAGTCTGGGGGGGGGGGAAAGGGGGTTGTTTGGTTAGTGGCAGCTTGCTGTGAGGCTGTGGTTTCGTTCGGTTTACGTAATCTTGTTTTATTAGGTTACCCGGGACTTTTGTTTGGTGCTATTTTTGGTTAATAAATCAATCACTTCATTTTGCATTGACTTCTGCCTCCTGACATCTTTTTGCTCACCACCAGTGCCGAACAGCCACACTTAAATCCCAATTTTGAGGTGGACTTACAATCAGTAATGTTACAGTACTTATGATGGTTCTTGTGTTTCCTGGGTTCTTGTGATGGTTCTTGTGATGGTTCTTGTGATGGTTCTTGTGTTGCCTGGGTTCTTATGATGGTTCTTATGATGGTTCTTGTGATGGTTCTTGTGATGGTCGGGTTATATATGTCTGTTGGGTATCGTGCACTTTGGGTTCTTTTCTGTTGAATTGTATTTAATTATTTTTAGTATTTTGCATTTCTTATGTTCTTGTTGTTGTTTATGTTCTTCTGTGTTTGCTTTAGTTTGTTCTTGTTTTTGCTGTTTGTCAAAGCACTTTGTAAACCTGTGTTTTTAAAAGCTGCTATATAAATAAAGTTATTATTATTATTATCCGTACCGTGCCCAACACGCTTCAACACTAAAGTCCAGTTCGTTTGACCTGTGTGACCGCTCCGTATCGTGCTCAGGTACGGTGCACTTCATGCACGAGCACGCGGGTACTCAACGCTGACAGCCTTCATTAAGGAGAAATCCAGAGTTTCATGTCTGTATCTGACTAACATGACTCAATATAAGACACAAAGTAGCTCTCATGTTCTCTGTGTTGTTCTCCGATGTGCGGGCGTCCTATTTTATTTTGTTATTTATTGCTGTGTCTGATTAAAATAAGTGAGATAAATGACTTTTCATAATTTTTCACAATTCTGACAGTGATTTGGTGAAACGAAGCTGCTGTGGGGTAGGGTTAGGGTCAGGGCGCCGTTAGGGGGTTAAGGTAGGGTCAGGGCGCTGTTAGGGGGTTAAGGTAGGGTCAGGGCGCAAGAAGAAACGCTTCACGAATTTGCGTGTCATCCTTGCGCAGGGGCCATGCTAATCTTCTCTGTATCGTTCCAATTTTAATATATGTGTTAGAGAACTAACACAATAACATCTAAAACCCCGACTGACTATATAGGTCTATGTCTCATGACCCCTTTGACTCATGGTGTGGGTCCTAACGTCTCTAGAATCTCTACAACTGCTCATTATGAACCCAGGAAAACACTAGAGAGATGCCTGGGTGCTGGACTTTGAGTTGTGTACCTGTGACCCAATGTGACCCGCTGGTGTTTAACCTGAGGTGGTTCTTTTGGACATCATCAGAGTTACAAGGGCATGCTGGGACATTTATGCAGATTAGGCCTACATCACACGATGGGGATTGGATGGCAGTGGGAGCGTGAACAAAAGGCTGACTAGGCCCTCCAGGACACACTCTGGCCCCTGTGGGGGATGGTTGGGGTCAGAGTGTGTTTGTAGAGAGACACTGTGGGATATTAGGGAGTGGGTACAGAGAGAGAGAGAGATCTGGTTTGGTTTACGTCAAAGCCGGAAGAGGTGAAAAAGACTCTTGCAGCCAGAGAGAACCTGCTGCGATCCTGGATCCTGCTTAAAAACAACGTACATCTCTAAGTGAGAAGGGCCAATCACACCGTACATCTCTAAGTGAGAAGGGCCAATCACTCACACCGTACATCTCTAAGTGAGAAGGGCCAATCACACCGTACATACAATCACACAGACATGGTGGTGACTTTCTCCAACAAGCAGAGGGAACTGGCTGCATCAGCAATCACCACAATCCATGGGAATCCTGTTGACCTAGTAGAGGAGTATAAGTACCTGGGTAACATCTTCGACAGCCTGCTGAAATTCTCCTCCAACACCGAGGAGATTCTCAGGAAATGTCAGCAGCGGAAATACCTCCTAAGGAAGCTCAATTCCTTTGGAGTCAGTAAGAACATTCTTCTGACCTTCTACTACTCCTTCATTGAGAGCATTATTACTTTTTCTATAACCTGCTGGTTCCACTCCACCACCCTCCAGAACAGAAACCGCCTGCAGAGCACGGTCACAGTCTGCTCTGAGATCATTGGACTACCTGTAAGGACTTTGACATCCATCTATGAGCAACAGATAATCAGGCTAGCAGGTCGGATCATGCAGGACCCCTCACACGCTCTCTTCCCAGTGTTTGAGTGGCTCCCCTCAGGACGCCGACTTCGCTGTCCCTGCTGCAGGACACAGAGGAGAAGAGCAACCTTTGTTCCCAGGGCTGTCCAGCTCCTCAACTCCTAACCCCCCCCCCAACAGACACCAACACCTCTCACCCAATGCAGACTCTCAGCTGTGAACTTTGCTTTTTTACTTCCTTTATATTTGCCATGCACCTTAACTGCCTCTGCTTTATCTGGTCTCATGCACTACATCACTTTATTCTATCCATTTTATATCAGTATTCATACAGTTCTGCTAACTTTATTCCTGTTGTTTCTTATCTATCATTGCACTACGGTCACTTTATTTATCTAATTCTTACCTTACAGTTATATTGTTTATATTAGTTCTGTTGTTCCATTATTCTCCATGCACCTTAATAACTTATCATTTAGTATTTGCCTACTTGCACATAGCTCTGTATATATATATTTATTTCTTGTTTACTGCACATAGTTCTGGTTACATCTGTTTACATCTGTTAGTCCGATCACTGTCCACTTATATCTACTCTTTTATATTTTGTATTTTAAGTAAAGTTTAAGCTTTAAGTTGTATTTAAATTGACACTTTCTATTCAGGTTATAATGTTTTGTTTACTTGCACTGTTGTTAATTTACTGCTCTGTGTGCCGTTGAATTGCCCCCCGGGGACAAATAAAGTTTTTTGAATTTGAATTGAATTGAATTGTCTATTTATGTTTCATATTTATATTTACTTTGTATTTTTATTAATATTATAGTTTTTATTTATCCTTTAACCACTTGTTTCTATTTCTTACCTTCTTATTGTTGTTATCTTTTGATTTGCTTTTATCTCTTTTAGTTTCTTACATCTTTTTAAATCTTTGCTCCTCTTGGTCTCAGCTCGTGTTGTTGGGTTCTTGTGTTGCCTGGGTTCTTGTGATGGTTCTTGTGATGGTTCTTGTGATGGTCGGGTTATATATGTCTGTTGGGTATCGTGCACTTTGGGTTCTTTTCTGTTGAATTGTATTTAATTATTTTTAGTATTTTACATTTGTTATGTTCTTGTTGTTGTTTATGTTCTTCTGTGTTTGCTTTAGTTTGTTGTTGTTTTTGCTGTTTGTCAAAGCACTTTGTAAACCTGTGTTTTTAAAAGGTTCTATATAAATAAAGTTATTATTATTATTATTATTATTATCCGTACCGTGCCCAACACGCTTCAACACTAAAGTCCAGTTCGTTTGACCTGTGTGACCGCTCCGTATCGTGCTCAGGTACGGTGCACTTCATGCACGAGCACGCGGGTACACAGCGCTGACAGCCTTCATAAAGGAGAAATCCAGAGTTTCATGTCTGTATCTGACTAACATGACTCAATATAAGACACAAAGTAGCTCTCATGTTCTCTGTGTTGTTCTCCGATGTGCGGGCGTCCTATTTTATTTTGTTAGGGGGTTAAGGTAGGATTAGGGTTATGGTGCTGTTAGGGTAAAAGAAGGAACGCTTCACGAATTTGCGTGTCATCCTTGCGCAGGGGCCATGCTAATCTTCTCTGTATCGTTCCAATTTTAATATATGTGTTAGAGAACTAACACAATAACATCTAAAACCCCGACTGACTATATAGGTCTATGTCTCATGACCCCTTTGACTCATGGTGTGGGTCCTAACGTCTCTAGAATCTCTTCAACTGCTCATTATGAACCCAGGAAAACACTAGAGAGATGCCTGGGTGCTGGACTTTGAGTTGTGTACCTGTGACCCAATGTGACCCGCTGGTGTTTAACCTGAGGTGGTTCTTTTGGACATCATCAGAGTTACAGGGGCATGCTGGGACATTTATGCAGATTAGGCCTACATCACACGATGGGGATTGGATGGCAGTGGGAGCGTGAACAAAAGGCTGACTAGGCCCTCCAGGACACACTCTGGCCCCTGTGGGGGATGGTTGGGGTCAGAGTGTGTTTGTAGAGAGACACTGTGGGATATTAGGGAGTGGGTACAGAGAGAGAGAGAGAGACATGAGATACAGAGCCAGTTTGGTCTGGTTTGGCTTACGTCATTCCTCAAAGCCGGAAGAGGTGAAAAAGACTCTCGCAGCCAGAGAGAACCTGCTGCGATCCTGGATCCTGCTTAAAAAACAGAAAACAGAACACAACAGGAACCAGGAAGACTCTTCTAAACCTCAACCAGGACCTGGGTTCACTTTAAACCCTGCCATGTGGATTAAAAGAACCTGCAAACGTGTCTTTTTGGTCTTCTGCTAAATGCCTGTGAAACAACAGAGGATTTGTACTGAATCAAAGAATATTATTTTGTTATTTTGGTCTGTTTGCTGCTTCTGAAAGTTTAACATCTGTATCTGATTATATGTGGGTTCAAATCTGCCATTAATGCCATTATTTTGTGTTAATACTGTTGGTTAGAAGCAGGAAGAGAAAAAAACATGTCCTTGCTCTTCTGTGTTCAAAATAGTACATGCAGTTCCACCAAACAGCCACTGGGTGTCGCTGTCTGATCAATCATCAGAGGGGGATTCTTGGACGCTGCTGTAGTGCCCCACGCCTGATAGATTCTATGACTGGGGTGGCTGTGGCTCAGTGGTAGAGTCGGTCATCTCTCAAAGTTTAAATTGGGAGTTTGACCCCCAGCTCCTGCAGCTACATGTCCAATCTGTCCTTGGGCAAGCACCCCAAGTTGCTCCCACTGCTTCATTGGCAGCATGTGAATGTGTATGAATGGGATTATGTACTTTTTTAAAATTGTATTTATTATTTACTTCTGATGGTCTCTTTACTCAGCAGCCTCTACCATCAGTGTGTGAATGTGTAGGTGTGACCTGCGGTGTAAAAGCGCTTTGAGTAGTCAGAAGACTAGAAAAAGAAATACACAAGCTCAAGTCCATTTATTCTTTTTACAACAATCACATAAACCAGTAATAAACGAGCACAAATGACGAATACATTAACTGCACCAGGTTCTTTGCAGCAGACGCAGGACGATCTTTTGATCCTCAAAGTCGGTAAAAATCCACAAAAGTGAAATTCAAGCAGCAGTCTGTGTTAATCAGGCATGACCCTGACTGCAGGTACGTCAGCTTACACTACCTCGCCCTGCATCACTATGCAAAATATGAACGCCACAGCAAACATATGCTGAGCAGATTCTGAATGCACATCCAGGCAATGGTGTTGAAAGACTACAATACTGTGCTCAGATATTCAATCTCACAGAAACCCGTGATATGACCACGAGCCCTCATCACTGCAGCACCTGTTGGTGGTTGAGATGTGTTGTAATGATGTGCTGGAACACTATGCGCTATGAAATGATGCCAATGCCACATGCAGGAAGCCTGTGTTACTCCTGATAACGACATAACATTTTTTGGTTGACTTGAAATGGTCGTGTTTTGAGAAGTTCTTGTATTTGTAGAGTTGCATTACATAACCTTTAGTACACGACTACTGCGGCCTAGTTCAGGCGAAGCGGCAACCTCCAATGTCAAAAAAATTAAGCACTGCAGAAATGCAAAGAAACTGCAGTTCCTCGAGTGTCCACTAGAGGCTGGCTGCAGAAGCACAGGAAGTCACATACACACCTGTTCAAAATGTGCGTTTTTACAGCATAAATGAACATGTTTACAGTCTGGTACAAAAAAATCAAATAGGTCTGATTAGCTATTATCATCATGGGCACACACTGAAGGAGGGGTGATTTCTTTTTATAACACATTTGTTTTGATTTTGTGAAGGACACATGTTTCCATAGTTAGGAGTGTAGCTGACATGATGAAGCAGTTTGTCAGGTTTGTTAAGAATCGCTTAAGAAAAGTATTATTTATTAAAATGTGAAAAAACCTGTCTATCAGGTGATCTGATATCTTAGCTGCCACAGCCAACATTTAGGCTGCATTTGGTGAAGGAGCAGGTGTTCATTTAATTTCCTGGTTATGGGATCTGAACTGGGTCACCCACCAGGTTTCATTATGGAGGATCCCAGGGTGACTGAGTCAGTTCCTGACATCTGGGTCATCGAGAAGCTGTAACCTGCTGCTCTGCTGCAGATGAGTGAGCAGGATGATCAGGATTAAACATAGTGTCTTATCGTGAAAGGGAGAATGTGCAACATGTTAAAGATAAAAACAGCAGAAAGTATATCCTGATGTGTAAATGTGTCTCTGAGTCCTGACTGTCTACAATGAGGGAGAAGCTCGAGTCCCGCTGGCTGTGTTGTTGTCAGAGCCGTGTTTACATGGACGGGACGGCCGGCTCCTCCCCTTGTGTATAAAAGCTGTTTTAGTCAAGAACTAGAGAGAAGAAGAAGAACATACTCACTGATTATTTGGATGTTAGGAAGAGTTTTTAGATCACGCTCATTCTGTGTCAGTTTACGTGAAATGTGAAGCTACGAGCTAACTAAAGAGCGCTAACATTAGCATGCTAACACAACAATGTGAAGCTACGAGCTAACTAAAGCGCGCTAACATTAGCATGCTAACACAACAATGTGAAGCTACGAGCTAACTAAAGCGCGCTAACATTAGCATGCTAACACAACAATGCAGGACACAGGTGATTGCAGCTCAAGCTAAAGACAATTTTGTCCGCCGCTTGCGCTAAAACTCCTTTGTGTGAACATGAGTGCAGAGGGGTTGGAGGTGTGTCTCTGGAGGAGGGCGGAGGCTTCAGGATGGAGGAGGCGTGGCCAAACAGCAGTTTGTTTTGGTTTCATGCTGGAGCTCAAGGGCGACATCTACTGGATCAAACAGTCGCACATTCTTCCTTGACGTTTCATTTCTGTCTCTGTATGATCACAGCTGGTTGATTGAATTCTTTTGTTTAATTTGCCTGCTTTGTTTTTGCTGAATGTGCATTATGAGAACATGTTATTTAATGTGTGCTGCTAGAGCGTGTTGGAACAGCCTGAGACATTTCACACTCCATTTGGCAATAAATCAGAAGATTTTGCTGCTCCAGGTGTACATGACTACAAGACTTCACACCCAAAACACACACATACATACACACACATACATACACACACACACGCATAAAGTGATTCCTCTCTTGGGAAATGGAAAGCCGTTTGTTCCCTTCAGCTGATCATGTGAGAATACTTCAACTCGTATTAAACCTGCTGGAACAAGAATCCTGCAGATGACATAAGGTGTTTTTATCTCTCTGTGCTCCACCTATCCTGAATTAATTTTGAATCCTCAAGAGGTCAAAAAGCTCCAGCAACACTTGTAGTTTAACACATTGCTTCCAAACCTGGGGTACTGGGACCCCTTAGGGAGGGTGCCAAAGATCTCAGGGTGGCGTGAGGCGATGTCTGCTTGATCTGCTGCTTCCCAAACCGATCACCCAACTTCCATGTCAACAGCAAGTGTGCATGTTTGATGTGTCTTCCCCCTCATATTACCAAATATATGAACTGGAGATATATTGGCCGGAAATATCTGTGGACCTCCAGCTAACAGGAATTATTTGTTATGATTTAGCTGCTAGTTAGCTTGTGTTTGTTGGTGATGCTGAATGTGTGAGTTTGAGAGAAAGAGCGTTTTTGACTTTGTGCATATGAGACAACTGACATACACACAGAGATCTGACTTCAACCTCCGTCTGTGGGAGTTTTCAAAGGAAACTTTGTTGACACTTGTCAGTGCTCCGTCCAGATTCATGAGTGGCTGTGGCTCAGTGGTCTCTCAACCAGAAGGTCAGGAGTTCAATCCCCCACCCATCCACTTAACATTCAGTGTGTGAATGTGTAGGTGTGATCTGCTGAGTAAAAGCACTTTGAATAGTAGCCTTGTGCAGTGTTTGTTGAAATCACATGATGTTCATATAATCGTACACCTGGCATTAGCTGCACAGACTATCTCATCTGGAATATCAACATTATAAAACATTTGACTCTGGCTACAGTGCATGGATTTGATCTGACACGACAGGTGTCGGTCGACCAGTGTTTGCATTAAGTATAATAACTGGTGCAATATTGTAACCCTGTTTACTTCACAGTGTTTCATGAAGCAGCTCATGACTCAGTCAGAGCATGAGGACGTTTTTTCCACAGCGCCTCCTCAGGTTTTTCCGCTTCTTGCTTCTCTTTTGCATTTTTGCTCCAGAGTAAAACTGGGAGTTCACAATTTTTTTTTAGCTCTGTTTCCTTCCATTCGTCTTCTTTGTTTTATTTGTGTACTGCAGAAATAGTTTCTGCACCAGCCTGGCCGCTATTTGTCCCAGTGTTTGTGACCTTGTTCGAGGACTTACCAACACAAACGCTGCCTGTCTGTGACCAACGTTTGAGTCATGTCTCCAGCACAGATCCTCCTCTCTCTCCTCCTCTCTCTCCTCTCCGTGTCTGTGTTCTCTTTTGTTTGTCCTGACCTGGTTTTTACAAGTGTGTTTTGTGTTTTTGTTCTCACCCTTGACACACACACACACACCACAGGTATTGTAACACAGTGTTTCTCAAAAGGGGGATATGTGTGTGTGGAAGCCGGTGCAGGACAGGGTGTGCCTTGAGTGTAGCCCGGCAGAAAGCGGGTGTGGATGGGTGTGATTTCTGAGCGTCCGGCTGGAGACTGAAGCCAACAATTGATCTTAGCGTTTTTACTCGTCATGCTTGCCTTTGGCTTTAGGGATCGACATGTTAGGTTTGTTGGTAGATTAGCGGGACACTTTGGACCAGACTTGAATAATGAGCGGCTGCTTGAAGTTTGGATAAGGTATTCATGTTGCCCAGGTGATGTTGTTGCCATTGGACGTGTTTCTTTAAAAATTCCTTTCAGCCTCAGCTTAACAATGTGCTGCACTCCAACAAGCCAAAGTTAACAAGCTTCCACAAACCATTCATGACGCTATAGTGCCTACGTCCAATCCCGTCAACACATTCAATTTGTTTTCTGATTTTTTTGGAGCCTTTATTGGATAGGCGAGCTGAAGAGAGACAGGAAATGTTGGGAGGAGAAAATGGGGGATGACGCGCAGCAAAGGACCGAGGTGGGATTCGAACCCTCCGATGCTGCTATCAGGACTATAACCTTCATACATGGGGCATGCAACATAAATCTGCTAGGCTATCCACAATTTAAACTGAACATTTAGGATTATATTGTGTTTTTATTCCATTTCTTGGTGGTTGGTTGTCATTGTTGTTGTGTATTTGTGACAATCGTCAGAGGCGCAGCTTGTCAATAAACAAATAGGGGGCCCCCGAGGGCTGACAAACCTTGAACTATAGAAGTGGCTCAAAATTGGCAAAGTTTGCAATGACAGTAGGAAACCTCCCTAAGGGGGCTCCATGTGACAGCTCTCAGTCTTATTGGGCTGCTAAGCCTTGCATTGCATTATTGCTGTGAAAACCAAGCGGCAACTTCTTGTGTTGAAAAATGAAGCCAATGCAGAAGTGCAAAATCCTGCAGTTCATTGAGTGTCCACTAGAGGCTGACTGCAGAAGCACAGGAAGTCACATACACACCCATTCTAAAAAGCTGAAATTAACATGTTTACAGACTGGTATTAAACAAACAAAAAGATCTGATTAGTTAATGTCATCACTGGCACACACTGTACGAGAGTGATTTATTTGATAATGCATCTGTTTTGATTTTGATTTTCCCTCCAGGAACAGACAGCTGACATCACTCAGGCTTCAAACATTCATATTTACAGTCTATGGTGAAAATCTACGTACTGTACGTCAATGAAAGTCACCGAACGTGAAGTTCTTTATTTAAATTTAGAAAATGATACTGAAAATACAGATAGGAATACAAACTTTGGAAGTAAAAAATCGGAGTAATTGTTGTTGTTGGATGATTTGTTTGTTTGTTGGAACATGTTGTTGGTGAAAGCTGGTTGGAGGCGCAGCCTGTGAATGTTTGCCTCAGGGCCGCGTCGGTCTCTAGAATCACCACTGAGGATCGTTTGTTTTCTAATATAAGACATAAGAACTTTGGGCCGCGAATGATTTAAAACAATCTGTGCTACAGCTCTGAGTGTGCTGACACAACAAAGAGCTCTTTTGTTCCTTTTTTATTTTAATTTCAACCTTTTCTTTTCCTCAGAGAGAACAACTCTTGTCTTTTAACTACGCTCCAGTCTCACACGTCGGTTAGCAGCTATAAAGGTTACAGCTCATACCACAGAGACACTTCATCAATGCTCGTCTGTCACCATGTCGGAGCTGTGGGTGGAGTGCGAGAGAGTGAAAGTCTGTCAGTTCTGAAGAGGAAAATATTCACTCAAAACAAAAAACAAGTTGCAGAGGACTGTACTCTGAAGTCTGACAAGTCTGAAGGCTAGCAATGAAACTACACAGCGCGAAGAGGAGCAACAAATCTTCACATGCAAGACCGCTAAAAGACGTTGAAGAAAGCAGAAATGTCCACATGAGGGAATGAGGGCAGAGCAGCAGTGTTTATTGACTGTGTTGACTTTTCTGTTTTCTTGTAACAGTGAAAACCAGACGTCACAACTACAACAACAAAGACAAGAAAGTTGTGAGGTGTCACACGGCAGCGGGTGGGTAAGGAGGACAGACACACCTGTCACTCTGCTGGTCTGCAAAGAGAGGGTCGCCTCAATCTACACAAAACACAGATCACACAGACGGTGTCAGTCCGTCTCTCCGCTGCAGCCCGGACATGAGAAGATCTGCAGCACAAAAGCAGCCACAGCATGAACATGTAATACCAGAATCCGCTAGACCAGCCTTTCCCTAACTTAAAACTGCTGCGGCCCACTTTGAAATACAAAATGACTCCGGTGCCCGTTATGAAATAAAAGTAATCACTAAAGCTATCACTTTCAGGAAGGGTAAATTATCAGACATGACAACATGACATTATGTCAAGAGAGACACAAAAGTTTACTAAACATTATGTCCATGAGTAGTCATGACACGCCTTACTAATCACTTAAAGGGTTGACTCATGGAAAATCATCATAATTGTGATATTTCTTTAATTTCTATACTTGGTTGGAGGCTTTTCGCCGCCCACCTGCAGTATCAACACGGCCCACCAGGGGGCTGCGGCCCACACTTTGGGAAACACTGCGCTAGGCTATGCGGCGCCCCAATTTTGGGGTTGTCAGTGTTTTTAGTCTCAGGCCCAATCTCGATGTCCACCCTCACTGACTTTGATGCGAGTCTGTGAAGGGCTAAGGGCTGTCCCACTGTCAAATCATCGAGTGTGTGAGGGATCTCTCGCTGACTTTTCCAACTTCCTGTTTTGCAGGAAGTGCAAACAAACAGCTTTAAGTTTGACCCCGAAGCACAGAAAGTGAGCAGAGGGGAGGCTGTGGCAGAGCACAACATTGACAGCTGTTCTTGAGTTTTAAACAGCATCAAAACCTTCCTAAATATCAAACCAAACCATCATCATCATCATCTTGTCACCAGCTCGTTGTGTAATCTCTACTGTTGCATCATCCAAACATTATTTAAGTATGATCGTCTAGTGCCCGCCTTTTTGACCTGCCCTGGGATTAGTTTTACTTTAGCTTTTTGGATTTCTGTGTACCAAACCCAGACTGTTTTATAAAGCAGCCTTTTGTACTCTGCCCCCTGGAGGCTACAATTAGTGTTTGTGTCACAACTCGCAGTATCAGAAGTTTGACTCTTCTTATTAGTAATAGACACTTTGACTCATTCCAAAGGATTGTCTTCCCGTTTATTTTTACCCTTTACTCTGACCCTCACACTCTCCCGTACTCACAGCTGAATGTTTGATTCCTTTGTGGCTGTTTTTTCTGTCTGCAGTCTTCATGTCCATCTGTTACTGACGCTTATTGCCTGCACATGTTTGTCACTCGTCAGAGTCTTATAAATGGCGTCTCTAATCTTTAAATGACAGGGGATGTACAGGATTGTTTCCTGTTTCCAGCCGACAAAGAAGCAGAGAGATCTGAGTTTTGTTTTATGAATTTCATCCATTCACAGCACAGACGGCGCTCAGGTTCACATCGGTCTGCCCCTCGTGGTCGTTATGTAACCCTGACTCCACAGGCCTCATGGTCGGGACGTGTTTATGTGTGTTTTTGTGAATAAAATGTACACACCGCCACTTTAACAACAAAAACACACACTTAAACAAAATGCCTGTTTCTGCTCCACAATGTGGACGGGCTAAAGTTACAGCTGAATGTGTGTGTGTGTGTGACTCTGAGGAGGGGGGGAGGGGGGGTCAGTAGCAGCAGGTTTAACCTGATCTGTCAGGTATGGAAGGAGGATGCTTCTCCTCTACTGTCAGCATGTCACACAAAGACACGTTTGCGTCGCTGTACGACCTTTTCGTCACTTATCACTCCTCGTTCACTCCGAGAGAGAAACAGCTGGAAACAAAAAGTATGCAAACTGTTCTTTTCAACTCTGGAGGTTGGCAGTATGCAACATTGGAGGCAGTAAGGCGGAACAGCACTGTGTGTGTGTGTGTGTGTGTGTGTGTGTGTGTGTGTGTGTGTGTGTGTATGTGCAGCTCCTTCTGTGTACTCACGCGTTTGTTTCTGCAACGCCTGAAAATGAAACACTTGGACAATGACATTACTCCCTTGAGGGTGCACTGTGGAGGAACATCGTTGCGGCGCTGTTGTGAAAACGCAGTCTTCAAGCGGCCAATTCATAAAGTTTGATGCAGAAAAATGAATGCCAACTGTAATGCTAACCTTTACCCCAGTTGGTTTTTTAATTATTCCTCTCCTCACTCTGCCACGTACATACCTAATTTGTCTTTATGACACACACACACACACACACACACACACACGCACACAGGAAGGGAGCGAGGATTAGCATCTCAGACTGGTTTGCCTGCAGCTGCTTGTACAGGACAGACAATGAGACGTGCTGATGCAGCAGCTCCTGATCTGAGTGTAACACTAAATGACACGAGCGAGGAGTGAACAAGAACAGAAGGCCTCGTCAGTTATACCTCCATGAACACACACACACACACACACACACACACAAACATGTACGTCTTAAAGAGAACGATAACAAAAGCAGAGGAATGAGTGTGTGTATTTTTTAAGTATTTTTGAGTCTTATATCAGGTCACATTTAAAGTACTCATAAGAAACACGAATAATAACGCGCTCAGATATTTCTCTGACTCTTGGTGACGCAGGGACTTAAAGACCTTTTGCAAAGACTGCGCATGAATCCTGTGTTTTTATAGTTTGGCGCTGAGATTGACAGCTGGCATCTAAAGTATTTGATTGACATCCAGAAGGCGTTGTTGAGCTGTGAAGGTTTTTCTCGACTTAAGTGACTTTGAGTTGGAGCTTAGTGAAAGATCCGGGGCGAAGCCCGAGAAATAAATCATGAGAGGAAGAAGATTTTAATTTATTATGCACTTTGAGAATGAAGTTGAAATTTCATCAAACTGCATGTCAACTTCATTCTCGATGTTTCGACTAGTTTTCTCGACGTGCATAACGGAAGAAATTTTTTTTTTTTCCTCCTCTCATTTATCAGAACTCTTCTGTAGTTCATGGACGAGGGTTTGGACAAGGAATGTTTTGCAGACTAAAAATATGATAAAATAATTGATTTCTAAAGTTACTGTTAAGGTCAAAAAGCTGCAGCAGCACTCGAATGATTATCGACTTTATTAAGAAATTGGACCGACACGTTTCGGCTTGTGGCGTTCCTCAGGGTCTTCAAGAAACACATTGCACACAACATTTAAATAGGGTAAGTACAAAAATAAAATGTTGTGTGCAATGTGTTTCTAGATGACCCTGAGGAACACCAAAAGCCAAAACACGGCGGCCTAATTTGTTAATGAAGTTGATCTTTTCACTCTCCGTGCACCGTGATAGTCGGTGAAGTAGTGTCAGAACTCTGCTTCTAAAGTTTCTGTTAATAAAGCATTTCAAACTTTAAGTATGATCTTAAAACTGTCTTGAAGGTTCATCCCTGGACCCGTGGTGTCCCTTTATTCACATGAATGGAAGTTGAGAACTCTATAGAGCACCACAGGAATGAGTCCTAAAATCAGGAAGTAAGTTAGCATTTGAGCGCCATGGGGTCAAACGTCTAAAAGTCAACGTGGATTTTGAATGTGTTTGTGGTTAGACTCCTGAAATAAGGTCTGTGGTTAACACAAGCTGAAGAGATGTTGGTGTTTTGTTAGACCACATAAACTACGTTAGGTAATACCTCCACTTGTGAAGTTTGAAGTTTTTACTCGTCTTTAAAAAGGCGGTCGCTAACAAGCGGCTAAATGTGACTACAGTGGTTGTCGGGGACATTAAAGGTCATCACGCCGGACACAGAGGGCGGGAACTCTCTCACTAGTCGGAGATGTCTCCTGTAGGTTTAATCTTAAGGTGAATATTATGTTAGTAAACTATTTATTCAGCTACGTGGATTAGTTTATCGGAGATCGTTTGAAGCATAACGCTAGTGACGTCACAATCATCCCACCGTGGTGTAGTTAGCTTTAGCATAACGTTAGCTTTTAACTTCTGTTGGCCGCATTAAAGACTTTATATGTGATTTTTTGATCCAGCAGATGTCGCCCTTGAGCACCAGCATGAAACCAAAACAACTCACGCTGCATTGTTGTGTTAGCATGCTAATGCTAGCGATCTTTATTATGCTGGTATCTTCACACTGCATGTAAATTTACCTGAAATGAGCGTGATCTAGAAACACAGTTAAGCAGTGAGTACAGTATGTTATTCTTCTTTTCTCTAGTCCCTCAATTAAACAACTTTTATACACGAGGGGAGGAGTCAGCCGGCCGTCCCGGCGATGTAAACAAAGTGAAGATAGGACTCTGAAAACTCTGAAGACATCACAGACAGTGGGACTCGGGTGTTACACCCATTGTAGACAGTCATGACTCACAGAGTTATTTTCAGAGGAGATACTTGATTTATATATTTAAGTGTGAAAAATCACATAGAAAGCCTTTAACACTTCAAACATCATAAAAATGGCGTTCATCTGTGAAGATTATCCTGCTGAACAAAAACGCCTACGCATCAGAAACGTGTGTTGCAATGCAAAAATACGTAATTTGGTTTGTTCTCTACATCTGACTGTAAAGTTTCTTTAAGCACAGACTCATGTTGTTGTCTTTTAAAAGTTCATCACAGTCAGAATGTGTGTTTGTTTAAACGCATCAGCTGGTACAACATGTTCCTCTGAACATCAACATCTGATAAAGGTGAAGCTGCTTTTCTGACATGTCCATCATCGCTCTTATCTGTCAGATTTATCTCTCATTATACTGTCGAGTGTTTATGCATCACTTCTATTTGAATGCAAGAGGTTTGGAATGAGCCGTTTGAACAACTGGAAAATCCTTCAGTCCATGCCAGCCACGGCAGTTTATAGAACAATGCAGCGATTCAAGTCCTCTGCCGAACTGCTGAGTCATCAAGTTACTCTCACACTTCTCTCTCTCTCGTTTCATTCACTGTTTTTAAAGCTCCAGCTGCTGCTCAGTTTTAACTAAAGTGCTTAATTCACTATAAAACATTCAATCAAAGTCATTTTATCTGACATTGTTTACAGAATGCTTTTTTTGGACTGTGGTGTCGTCGTATCCAGGCAGAATACGTTTGTCACCTTTTCACCGTTTGTTCTTCATTTTGTGGCGGTGCAGACTTTTATCTTTGATCGTGATCCAAATCATGAAGCCGTTTCAAAAAGTCAAAGAAGATTTACGAGGGAAATTAATCATCCTTATCTTTACTGCGACCTGTGACCTCGAACCTTTGTCCAAAATATCCTCGTCGTAGCCGTAAATACTCTGACTGTTTAGATAACCGCTTACTTTACTAAAACTTCCTTTTGGCTGACGTCCTGCACACGTGCTTTTGGTGTACTTTTGGACCCTGCGTTGGGATATTATTGGTGCTCTGGTTCAATTAAGTGGAAAACATAACTGGTTGCACGTTTTAGACAATAGTGTTCCAGCATTTCACAAGTGCTTTCACACATGCACAAAACTCCTGAAGTTTTCAGGATGAACCCTAAAAGTTGCATTTTCACTGGACAGCCGCCATCTGCCCAACCAGCCTGGTCAAGACAGAGCGACAGGAAGCGAGAGATCAACGTCTGATCCCCCGCCCGTCCTCCAGTCCTCCTGAAATTCTCTAGAAATTCTCAGGAGTGCAGATTTGAAAACGGCTTTTATGGCAGTAGTTTGTGTTTTTCCCTTTTCTGTTTGATCATGAAAACACAACCAGGGCACAAAGAGTGATCTATGAATAAATGTTTTTTTTCTCAGTTTGTTGGAGGCGAACTTGGCGAGACTGCAGAGCGTCCTGACTTTGAAAACTTCCAACAGTTTTGGGATGAACTGAAACACTTGACTTTCAAAATCAATAGCCCCCTTTATTGGCCGTTTAAGGCAGAATATTTTTACCCCGGTCACACCTGATGTCCAACCAAAAAGAGCGGGAAACAGAACAAGAACAGAAGCACTTAATAACATTTAATTAAAACTTTCCCCTCATCCTGTTCCATGCAATCCTTCAAACAGTTTCATGAGCCTGTAGGAGAAGATAAGAAACTGTACTTCTGGATGTGAAGTTTCAAACCGGTTCCTCCGCTTCTTGTCTTGCTGCTGTTTTTAATACCGCCTGCAGCAGTAACCCTCCTCTCACCTGATGTCCGTCACTAATCGTCACCTGCGTCATGCTATTTTTGTCATTTTTAGGCCTCAGGAATATTTCTCTCTCTCTGTCGTCAAGTGGTTCCTTCTCCAGCAGAGGAAAGTTACAGACTTACCTCAGGGATGTTTTTTACAGTTTGGATGTGACTGTTCAGAGTTTCTTTCAGTGGTTTTATTGGTTTTTAAATTTCGGTTTCATATGACAAAAGGAATGAAGGAATGATACCCGGATTCCCCTGGAGCATGCAGGTGTTAGCCATCTATTTATAACTGAAATCAGATCGTGGTGTTCTTACCCTCGAGATATGAGCATCGTCTGTCGCTGTCCAATAATTTCCCCTGCACACATTTTCTGGCATTATGAATGTATTTTAAGATACTTGGCCAACCATGGTCTGCCTTAAGATGTTTCTCCTCTAGCCTCCTCGTATTTCTTCTGCAGAAAGTCAGAGTGAGCTGACGTGAGAACGCAGCAGGATATAATCAGGAGAATTCACCTGGAGCCAGTGGGGGGAGGGGGTGGTGACCTTTGTTCCCTGTGATCGCTGCACGACCATAGACTGTCTGCACGCCACCTCTACCATCTCCGTGCTCTAATCAACCTGCTGCTGCATGTTTCCTGTTCTCCAGGATGTTCTTCTCCACTCTTTAGTTCACATTGAGATTCTCTTCAACTACACGTAGCGTTGATAGAAAGACACATATTCTCATTATAGCGTCGTGTAGAGGACTCTGTAGCATCGTGCCACAACCAGCCAGGCGAGATGGATGTACCAGCACCCTAAAATAACAATGGCAGTAGAAATATGACGAAGTAAAGTTAATCAGACGCCTCTGTCACAATAAAAGTTGATTATTTCCCTGATGCTCCGGGGACGTGAATCTTCCATTTCTACCACTCCGTGTAAACCTTTAAACCGTCTTCAACACGACTAGGGGGTCAATTTCCGGTACCCGTCCGGTCAATTTCAAAATAAAACACAATATTTGGACTCATGATCATATTTTCACACGGAGGATGTGGGGATTGGGGGGGTCATGGCGGACGCTCTCTCCTCATTGAAAACAATTGAAAAAAGATGATGGCGCTCAGAAAAAAACGCTTCGTGGACGCGGGACCTTCGGTCTTCTAATTCGATACTTTCAGGACATTTATTTATAGTAAGTCTGCACTTAAACTCCAGATTTGTTTGAATGCGAGTCGTGTAATGGCATCAACATTTTAACTACTGGATTTGATAACTTCTCCTGCTGCTGTCATGTTTCCAGCTCCAGATATGACTCACTGGTTTCAGCCAAACACTCCTGGAAGTAGTTTCCATTAACGCTGTGACTCAAAAAAGGTGACTTCCCCAAAGCGCTCTGACAGCTGACTCACACACTCACCACAAACACAAACATGTGAGCATGAATCTGTAATGAGCACACCTGCAAACAGGAAGTCACGCCTAATAAGGGCATTAGTTTAGTGTTTGAGTTTTTGTTTTTGTGTTGAAGCAGCAGATACTCGATCGAGTGTGTGAACTTAAAGCTCCTGTGAGGAGTTTTTATCTGCTTATAAAACAGACTGACATTAATACTGATGCCTCTCCATGACCTTAGGGGGGAGAGTGTTGGGGGGGGGGAGCTTCCTCCCATATTGTATCTTTAAACAGCACTTTGCAGATGAGTTAAAACAGTTTACAGAAGTTAAATAAAAACAATCTTCAAATATGTTTCCTGTATCAGGTTGTGAAATAGTCAAACTGCTGCTTCCAGTTTCTTAAATATTTTCTCGACATGCTCAGTGTAAACAAAAGACTACAAACTCGACTAAAGATCACACGTCAATCAAAGACTGCTCGCCATCAAAGCTCTGTGAGTGTTGTAGGATCAGCAGGACAGGCAGGACGCCTACATGTCACATGATTTGTTTTCGCTTATATGAAGCGGCTGCTTCAGTTTCAGGTCATGAGGAAACCTTTGATTAGCCTGCAGGTTGTTTTGGACTTTTGCACCAACTGTCATGACCTCGTCGTCGGCTCCCCTTGCTCTCCTTCGTCACACACTCGCTGACTTTGAGCAGAAATAAGCAGAAATACGGGGAATATCATAAATTTGGAAAAGGGCGCGATTGACGTCACCAACGCCTTTCTGAAAAGTTGAAAGACGAGCTAGGAAGAAAAGACGCTGGGCGCTGCACTCGGCTCTGAACGCTGCACTCGGCTCTGAACGCTCTACTCATTGAAAACGATTAAAAAAAGACGCTGGTGCTCAGAAAAAAAGACGCTTGTTGGACACGGGGCCTTATGCATCCTGTCCGTAAGTGTGCATATATGCAGACTTACTGTGAGGGAAGTACCCAGAGTTCATAGCATTGAGATGTGAAACATAGGATTCCCAGGGGAAGCCCGCAAGAATGGAAAGGTAAACAAATGCCATAAAACGGGAAACAAAAAGGTGGAGACGGTAATCAGTCAACCAAGAGAGTATATTTAGATCAGCTGATTCAGAACTCTACTGCGAGTCTGTGTACAAAGGTGCAGAGAGATGGAAACATGAAGCAAAATGTATAAAATGTGTTGAACAACAGAGATATTACATGCAGAGTATTGCACAATAAGCTTAAAATGCAACGCTTACATGTCTTTTGTTCCTCTAACCTCTGTGATGTCACTGACTGAAGTCTATCTGTGGCCTACTTTTTTCTGCATGAAGCCGAATGCAAACATTAGGTTTGTCTGAGGCTTTATAGCATTTCCTTATCATACTGTCCTCAGAGCTAAAGCACACGTTAACCTGCCGGTCCAGTGTGACCGCTTTTTTTTTTTTACCTTATGACCTGCACAGACAATGACAACTACATCCCTCTTACAATAAGTGTCAGCCTTTGGTCCACAACAGAACAGCCTGCTTTACTTATTCAAACACAGAAAGTGATGATGTCGTTTACTGCACCTCACCCCGCTGGGTAAACATGAAGTCACACGTTTACATGAACTGCTCGCGGATGTTTACCGCCACTTTACGGACATCCTAACCTTCCTCTGGTTAGGAGTGTTAGAGTGAACGTTTGACCCCGCCAGTCCCCATTAACCCAGAAAACTATTGAGGGCAGCGATATCAGAAACAATCTCCATTTATCTATTCATTTAGTCACGCTGCCCAGGGGAGCAGAGCAGCAGATGAAGAAGCTTTTCAGACTCTGACAGAGACCCGGAGCACGTTTTTATACAACATGAATATGTCTTCACAGGCTTCACTGAGAACTTATCAGGAAGATCATTTATCTACGTTTCAATTCTTAGAAACAATCCCTGGAAGAACTTTGAATAACAGGTCAACTCAACAATCTCTGAGCGTATCCTCATCCTACAATTACAAATAAAAGGAAGCCCAGTTTGATTACTTGTGCTCAAGATTATCGGTTTTAGTAACATATTCTCTGCTGGACAAGCTGGATCAATATATGCTTACGTGGCGCCCTTTTACTGCTTGGCTTTCAGTGTCTGTAACTTAAGAGGTCAATTTAGTAATTTGATTCATTTTAATATTGGACAGATGTAGTTAAACTGGGGAAACAGTGTTTTTTTTATTGTTTTGTTTTTTTGCTTCGTTTGTCTATGTCCGTTTCTCTCACGTTGTATGTTATGTACAAGAGTCTATGTACGATATGGAAAATTGGATTTTTTTGTGATTCCATGTTTAAAAACCAATAAAAATGTTGAATACAAAAAAAAGATTTTCGGTTTTACACAGACATTCACTAGCGAAGGATCCTAGCTGGAGCACTTAATCAAGTTCTGTCCAATGACCTTTGTGTGTAAAAGTCGAGCAGCAACCTTCAATGCAGAAGTGCAAAATCCTGCAGTTCATTGAGTGACCACTAGAGGCTGGCTGCAGGAACACAGGAAGTCACATACACACATGACTGGTTTTTACAACCTAAATAAAACATCTTTACAGCCTGGTACAACAAAACCAAATAGGTCTGATTAGTTATTGTGATCGCTGGCACACTGTATTTAAAAAAAAACAAACAGCTCTGTTTTGATTTCATGAAGGATAAGAGTTTTTCATATTTAGGCGCGTAGCTGAAATGATTGACAGGTGGGCGCGATGTAACGGTTCATCAAGAGGCTTAAAACCCGCCTCAGCTCCAGCTCTCAGCCTGTCGTTAGGTTGACTGAAAGTTAGACTGAGACAGGATTTCCAACATGGCGGCTGCTGCTGATGAGCCTCCGGAGTCCCCTGCAGGAACAGATGACTGACATCACTCCTTTAATATTTACCGTCTATGGTTGGTACCAAGCGGTGATCTCCGATGTTGTAAAATTAAGCCAACGCAGAAGTGTAAAAACAAACTGCAGTTCCTCAAGTGTCCACTTGAGGCTGGCTACATTATGCCCCACATTAAAATATTCATTTAAAACGCACAAATAAATGTGTTAACAGTCTGCTACAACAACATTATTTTAAATGTCTTTATCCGTACTCACTGAATGGGGCTAATTTTTTATAACTCATCTGTTTAAAAGATATTAAGGTGTTAAGAGTTATGCATATGTTTGCATAATAAGAAGGAAGATGATTTGACTGACATGTGGGCACCTTGAGGCTGTAGCTGACCTTGTACCGATGGAAATGATATTTCCAATATGGCGACTTCCGTCATAGAGTTGTGCATAGGTTTGCATACTTGGAAACATTAGCTCGTCAGTAAACATATTCTCTATTTGTCTGTTTCGAGATTGATTGACTGTTGGTCGGCAATATCATTTCCAACATTAGTTAAATGCCGCTTGGAGAACTCTTGTTGTGATGGCGGGCTTTTCAGTGGTTGTTTTCTGTGATTTTTGAGTTTTGGTCTTTACATTGCTTACTGTATATATTTGCGAGGTGAGGTGCGAGGTGACGTTCATGCAGCTATTCCGTCTTTTTGTAGCTCGTTCTGTCGTTTGCAGCGTGTTTCCGCTTTGCATTTGTTTTGGACTTTTCTCATGTTTTTGAATTTGCACCATTTCTGAATTTGCAGCCAGGTTATCTCTGATACAAACCATTTGGTCTGTCGGCTATCGTACTTCCTTCTTTAACAAGTATTACCAGAATACATCTAACGAGTTCAATAGAGATATGAAGATTAAATCATATCACACTTACAGGATTGTCACAGAGAGTCACTTCCTTAATGGCTGCTTGTAGTTGTCCTTTGAATATGATTTCATATCCATGACTGTGACTCAGCCAGCCATATCTCTACTCTTGTGCAAACTTTACAACTGGATTATCTGGTAATATGTTTTCTCATTGAGTGTTGAGTTTTGTCTTTCATGCCGTGTTTAAGAACCTGTCAGTCACATGAAATGAACTGTGGAAACATCTCCTATCAGCGGCCTTTGTTGTTTTGACACTGATGGTTTCTGTGGAAGACATTATTACGCCGACCTGCACCTGACATCAGTGTCATGTGCTTCTCGGCGAGGATTTTTTAAAATCGCACATGGCTCACATACATAGTACACTACATAGTAAATATGCCATTTTGTAGTGGTGTCTGAATTCTCAGCGAGCGTTACCATACCCTATAAGACTTTGCCTAACAAGGCTACTGTGGGTCATAGCTAATGCCAAAATAAGAACCTTGCAGAGTCTCTGTCTGTCCTCACAGACTTTCTTCCTCTGTCCACAATAACATGAAGAAACATTTTAAATGTGCTCTTAGATTAATGTTTACTTGCAACACAATAAAATAACTATTAGCCTACATGATTGAAAACAAAATATATTTGAGTAAAAACCTGTTTGTGTCTTTTGGATGTCTGAGCTCGCCAGAGTTTTGACAAGTCAAAGTGGGTCACGAGCCGAAAAAGGTTGGGACCCACTGCCCTATATAGTCCACTCATTGTATCCCACAATGCATTGTGCAAGTATTTTAAAATATCCATGCAATATATACCATCATGCATTGGGGTTCAAATTTTTTTGCGTGCGGCGTTTATTGAGTTCAGTAACATGTAAAAGTCATCAAAAGGAGAAAATGACAAGGTGAGAAGCAGGCAGTGAGTTCTTAGAGGAAATCTGAGAGATTTTCTGTGCTGGTTTTGTTGTTTTCTCATTGGTTCATATCTGTCAGTTAGTTTTACATCTCTCCCACCGCTCTGACCTCCCTGACGTTCTCGTGATAGTGTATTGTACAAAGAGCTCACAGGGGAATTGAACGGTCTGAAAGTCAGACCAGGATGTGGAACAAAAGCTGTGGAAGTCTTTGATGCTCTCTGGCTGAATGGACCAGCTCACCTCAAACATGCTATTCAGTCCTCCGGGGTTCATTCTTCACCGAACAACGATCCCGATGTTTGGTTCAGTCTGAAATATCTCAACAACTCCTGGATCAAAAGATTTGGTTCAAATTGGCAAATATCTTGTGAATTGTCATGAAATTTGATTCAGACATTCAGTTTCCTCTTCGGGTGAAATGTAAAAACTTCCTGAGTTCTAATTTAAAGGTCACATGTTATTTAAAAATCCACTTCACCATGTTCCTCTAACTCTAACATGTGTCTCTAGTCTGTCTACAAGCCCCCCAATGATGAGAAAAGTCCATCCTCTCCGTCTTTCCCCTGCTCCACTTTTCAGAAAATGTGTGCTCAAACAGGCCGTTTGGAGATTTTCCCTTCATGACATCACAAAGGGCAGTAGCCCCTCCCCCAGGTGGGTGACACTCCCACAGCTAGGTGTTTGTTCTACCCTCTGAGTCTGCCTTCTCACCGTAAACAATAGGACATGGAGCGAGAAAGCACCGAGTACACCCGAGCCCTTCCAGAGAGGGGGCGTGGTCAGACACAGCTCATTTACATATTTAAAGGTACAGACACAGAAACAGCCTGTTCTGAGCAGGGCTGAAATAGAGGGGTTTATAGACATGATCAAATACAGGATCAGAGTGGATTTAGAACAAGAAACTTCACACATATGTTTTGAGGAGCTCTGAGAGTCTGAGAGAGGGGAATGACGTGTGGGAAAGGAGCTGCAGGTGGACTTAAACTAATCCCAAGGCCATCAGCGCCCATGTTAGCCTTTTGTAGATTCACTGTTTTTTTTGTTTGTCACACTTTTTTTTTGTTAAATCTATTAAGTTTATTATAATACCAAGGCACCCCATGGTGTTGACCCACCTCAAAACAAACTGATACATATTGATATGATTGAAAACTCTTCCTGCAAAAAACATTGAAAAAGTGTCAGATATATATTTGTTGTTGAAGGTCATAACGGTAGTGATTTAAATGCCTCAATGAAGGCCTGAATGTAACAATAATTTGCACCTCATGCTGCTAAAGTGTTTCAAGAAATAATTTCCAGGTTCCCACGATTCTTTAGAGAGGAACAACGAGCGCACCGGGGGAGTTTCAGTCTGAAAATGGTGATTATTAAGAAACAAAACAACAATAATAGGTGCTAAGACTGTAATCTCCGTCTGTGCCCGATAATTACTTGATCCCTACATGGCAGATGGAGGTGTGTGTGTGTGTGTGTGTGTGTGTGTGTGTGTGTGTGTGTGTACTTCCCTGAAGTAAGAGGCCTGAATATAAACTGCAAAGGCTCAAAGCATAGCTGCTTTTCTCTATCAGACCTCTGACGCTCCTTTACTCTAAAATGTGTTTTTTAATATGAACTGAGGGGACATTGGTCAATGGAGGATTCCCTGTCTCCACCCTTACCCGCTCTTGTCGCCTAGCAACCTCAACAGCTGTGCCAGAACTAGCTAACATAACCAACATCTTGAATACAAAGGAAGAATGTGTGACTTTTTGATCCAGTAGATGTTGACCTTCAGCACCAGCATGAAACCAAAACAAACTGCTGTTTGGCCACGCCCCCTCCATCCTGAAGCCTCCGCCCTCCTCCAGAGACACACCTCCAACCTTCCTCAAATGGAATCAAATGGAACGTAACGTAATTAAACACCATTAAGCACAAGCACGGTGGACAAAGTCGTCCTTGGCTCGCGCTGCAATCCGCTGTGTCCTGCATTGTTGTGTTAGCATGCTAATGTTAGCACTCTTTAGTCAGCTCGTAGCTTCACATTGTTGTGTTAGCATGCTAATGTTAGCACTCTTTAGTCAGCTCGTAGCTTCACATTGTTCTGTTAGCATGCTAATGTTAGCGCTCTTTAGTCAGCTCGTAGCTTCACATTGTTGTGTTAGCATGCTAATGTTAGCGCTCTTTAGTCAGCTCGTAGCTTCACATTGTTGTGTTAGCATGCTAATGTTAGCGCTCTTTAGTCAGCTCGTAGCTTCACATTGTTGTGTTAGCATGCTAATGTTAGCGCTCTTTAGTCAGCTCGTAGCTTCACATTGTTGTGTTAGCATGCTAATGTTAGCGCTCTTTAGTTAGCTCGTAGCTTCACATTGTTGTGTTAGCATGCTAATGTTAGCGCTCTTTAGTTAGCTGGTAGCTTCACATTTCATGTAAACTGACACAGAATGAGCGTGATCTAAAAACTCTTACTAACATCCAAATAATCAGTGAGTATGTTCTTCTTCTTCTCTCTAGTTCTTGACTAAAACAGCTTTTATACACAAGGGGAGGAGCCGGCCGTCCCGTCCATGTAAACACGGCTCTGACAACAACACAGCCAGCGGGACTCGAGCTTCTCCCTCATTGTAGACAGTCAGGACTCAGAGACACATTTACACAGGACAGACTTTATGATTTATTTATGGGAAACATGTCGCACATTCTTCCTTTAACATATTATTTTAAAGATCATTTTTTATCTATAAAGTTTCAGTTTCTTGGTTTCCATTTATATAACAGTGTTGAGAGTCTGCAAGCTCATAATAATTTAGCTTGCAATTAATAAATGAATGAAAAGGTGGATTTGTGTCCAATCATGTTGTTGTTGATGTTTTGTCCAACAAAGTTTTTGGCTGCTGCTGCTGCTGAGGTTTAAACCTGCAGAGAAAAACATGATGATCGTAAGTCAGGTCAGCTGAACACGTTTTCTCTTTTCAGCAATTTACAATTTACAAAATATCAATAAATTCAAAAGAAAAGTGAAATTCAGTTTCATTATACATATTAATAATTTATTAAAAAGTTCTTCTGTTCATTCAAATAAAGCAGAACATCCACACAGACCCGTCTCCTTCTTTACAGACACTTCATTTTGACACACCTGTGGTGAACAGGTTGGCTTGACAACGCGGAGCAGGGAAGGAGGGGGGGAGGAGGAGGAGGGGGACAGTAAGGAGAGAGAGAGAGGGGGGGGGGGGAGGAGGAGGGGGACAGTAAGGAGAGAGAGAGAGAGAGAGAGGGGGGGGGGGGACAGTAAGGAGAGAGAGAGAGAGAGAGAGGGGGGGGGGGGACAGTAAGGAGAGAGAGAGAGAGAGAGAGAGGGGGGGGGGGGGGACAGTAAGGAGAGAGAGAGAGAGAGAGAGAGGGGGGGGGGGGGGACAGTAAGGAGAGAGAGAGAGAGAGAGAGAGGGGGGGGGGGGATAGTAAGGAGAGAGAGAGAGAGAGAGAGGGGGGGGGGGGGGGGACAGTAAGGAGAGAGAGAGAGAGAGAGAGGGGGGGGGGGGGGGGGGAGGAGGGGCCTGTGCATGTCGGAGACCAATGGCAGCACAGGTATCAACAGGTGCGCACTAAGCACACACCTCACTTGTACACGTACGCGCACAGACTCTGGTGTAAAGGGAGGAGGTGGCTGCGGAGCTGAAAGTCTCCCGGGACTCGGATCCGGTCTGTCATGACAGGGAACTAGAGAAGAGAGGACCATTACACCGCCTCACAGGAACATAGACCCGAAGACCTGGATTGTAATCTGAACGACGGAAAGACTCCTCAGATCTTTCGATAATAAGGACTGAGTGTGAGAGCCTCGGTGGTGAGTTACAGAGACTTCAGATATTTATTTTAGTTGAAGGTTTTCCTGCATTACGAGGCTGTGCTGTCGAGACTGTTTGTGTGGCTCGTAATGTGTGTGTATGCAAACATGTTTCTACAGACCCATTATAGAAGGAACTAGTTTCCTGTGACAGGATATTAAGTATCCCTCCACCCAGTTTGTTGGAGTTATTTCTCGTGAGTTTGTAACCCGGGGATCCGACAACCTTAATCCGGGGACTGCTGACTGAACAGGCACCATGATCAGCTCGGAGGACCTGCGTCCGGCTTCGTCCGGCAGGAAGCCCCTGGGTAAGCTCGCCACCCGGCTGGAGGAGGTGAAGAACCCGTGGCGGCAGGGCTCCACGCTGGAGCTGAGCCACAACGAGGCGGCCCGCCTGGCGACGGACGCGCTGCTGGAGCACGGAGAGAAGGAGTACCGCAGGGTGCTGGCCGAGGAGCGGGAGCTCAACTTTCTGTCCCCGCTGGAGGTCCGGTACATCACCAAAAACGCAGCCAAGGCGTGCGATTCCGAGAGCAACGGACTCGGAGCGAATGAGCGGGACTTCGGGGACGGGGACGCCGTGTCAGAGCTCACCTCCGGGACTTACTTCCCCATGATGTCCGACGAGGAGCCGCCGATGCTGGAGCTCGGTTGGCCGGACTCCCCGGCGAGATACGGACCGTCTGAGACGCAGATCTACTTCCAGAGGGACAAGTCCCATAACGTCAAAGACTTGATCAGGTCCCTGATCAACAAAGCCAAAAAGGTAAGAATAAACTCATTATGTGGATCTTTGACCTCATCAGGTCCCAGAAACAGAAGAATCATGAACTTCAGCATCATTTTATTGCAATAAGATTATTTAAAAGTACAAAGGTGCAAATGATTTCAAATGTCCGAGAGAGAGGAGTGTAGGCTATTTATCACATCTTAAATAAACTCTAATCAGCCAATCAATTATGGAACAATGTAATTTGTAATGTGTGTTTAACCTTTGTCACAGACTGAGGGCTCCTCATTGAAAACACACACACACACACACACACAGTTTATTTTTACTTCAGTTTTGTCCATTTCAGATGTGTCTCTGGGTCGGTTCAGAGAAAGATATCCAGCTACTTCTTTAAAAATATTCTGCCCTACAAAGCCAAAGGGCAGTATCTGCACTTTTTGTGAAATTCACTTTTTTAGCACAAATCGTAAGTGCAGTATCTGCTCTTCAACCTGTGAGAGTTTCGTAGTTCTACTGCTTTATTTCCCAGAGATATTGTTTTTTTTTTTAGTTACGCAGTATCTGTAAAATACACTGTGAAACCATGAAGAAGGTGTCAGATACTGCAGTTTGCCATTGTTTTAGGACCAACCAGGGTAAGGCTCATAACCAGGACACTCAATGTAAACACACTCAGTTTTATCAGAACCGGGGAGGTTACTTACAGCACTCATGTAATGGGTGAAAATATGCAGAAAAGGGAGATATGTAAAGCAAAGATGTGAAAATACTTCAGTTATTTTTGATACCACATGTTTTAAAACGATTCAATCAGTGTTATGTTACAAGCCAAAAGTACCAAGTAAAAAAAAACTACACATCTTAAAGTAATACTTTTATCGAACGACTGCTGCATGTGAAAGAGAGAGAGAGCAGTGGTGGTTTCTGTTTATCGATTACTTTTGAAGTCTTAAAAAGATGTAAAAGTTATGTTTATATCTCTCACTGAGTACATTTTGGTAATTGATGCCCAGGCCGATAAAACTGTTAGAAAATTAAATGTGTGTCACATGTGTCTCGTCAATGCATTCATGTGTTGCATTCAGTGTTAATTAATTGATTTTAATCAGTTGTTCAGTTCATATGAATTGTTGCTCACATATCTAAACATACAGGCCTGTAACTGTAAGATTTTGTTCATGACATGAAAATATATTTTAATCTGATCTATAAAATAATAAAACCCATTAACAATTGTTAGTTACTGCAGCCCATCAGTGTTATATAATTATTCAGCAATAAAACAAAGGCAAAGTGCAGTTTTAGCCGTAAAACTGAAATGGTTAACCTGAAAGTCAAATTACAATATGTTTCAAATTCACTTCACTTTCATCTAATCAATCATACAATTGGTTGTTGAATTTAATTTGATACTTACGCTTGGCGAACAAAAAACACAAAAAGCTGTTTTTCTCAGTTTGGCATTTTTGCAGATACTGCACTCTGGCTTTGTAGGGCGGTATTGTACAAGTGCGAGACATTTTTTTTCAGCTTCTGCAGTCAGCAAAGTCATCTAAATTATAAACGGACTGACCTCTGACCTCTGTCTGTTAGAGTCAAACACTTAAACAAAGGACATTTGCTCATTATATTTTTATTAGTTTTGTAAACTCACAAATAGTTTCAGTTAGTGACGGTTTACTTCCCTGCACAGCTGGTCAACTATAAACTATAGCAGAGTGATGACAATGAACTATAGCAGAGTGACCCAGTGTTTACCGGTGTTTCCATCGCCTCGTTTTTATTTTAGTTTCAGTTTTTTTAAAGTTAGTCTTTGGGGTTGTTTATGCCTTTGTTGTAGAGATAGGACAGAATTGGATATCATGGAGAGAGAGAGGCAGTGCCGCAGGAGGAGCCCCAGGTCGGATTTGAACCTGGGCTGCCCACCTGGAGGACCTTAGCCTCCGTACATGGGGGATGCACACTAACCACTAGGCTACCGGCGCCCCACTAAAATGAATTCCTGTACAGTGAATTTTTCATTCTGTTGTTAGTTTTTCATGAGCGATATTTATCTTGCTGCAGACTCACTGATCGTCTGTCCCTCCTTGTGTGATACCAAAACTTTTTTCAGGTTGTTATAGCAGCCTAAACTTTATTGTGTGAAAAAAAAAAAAGAAACCAGAAAAAAAATGGTTTTCAGCATTGAGCAGAAATGGCCAGATTAACGCCCCCTCAGATATTTTCTCCTTAGTATTGCTTCATGTTGGGGACTGACTGCTGAGGGATTCATGAGCAGGTTGTTTTGTTCACATCCATCTGCTGCACTCGTAAAATCACTCGGCGTCATCTTGAATGTTTGAAACCGTGTTTCCTCGATCGTGCTCCTGCAGGGCCGGACTGCTCTGCATGTTTCAGCCAAGAGTCTCCTGGATCTGATGGATTTGATCCCAGTCAAGTCACTTTGAATCGGATCTTTTCAAATCACATTGGGGCCACTTTCACGTGTGGATTCCTGCAGAAGTCTGATACAGGAAACATTCAAAAAGCAGCTTGAAGAGCCAAATAAAGAAAACATCAGATCTGAGCATTAAAGGCTCGCAGTGTGAACGCAGCTCTATCACGGCAAAGTATTGAACATTTTGACATCCTTTGTAGCTAACGTTAGCTAGGCTGTGGGCTTTCAAATCTACGGAGGCGACTTAGAGTTAACATGCAGAGAGAACGAGAGAGAAAGAGCCAGAAACCCAAAACTCTGAGAAGACGACAGCTGAATCGAGAGTAAACCAAAAGTCTTCAGACGACTATCTGTGCAGCTCGCTCTGAGACACTTTGTTAGTGTCTCATTTCCACACCAGATAATCACACACAGCACACACACACACACACACACACACACACACACACACACACACACACCACAGAATGTGACGACGACTTGACTGGAAATGACAAAGTGTTACAGATTAGAAGCACAGCCCCGAGTTCTTTAAAAACCATCACTGTATCACTCGAGCAGTTAAGAGACTAAATGATGAGTGTAGGCCTGTGATTGGTTGGCGACCTCTACGCAGTGGACCTGTCCTCTCCGACCTCCCCATGACCCTTAATGGGAAAAGCGCTAATCACATCTTAACTGTTATTGCAACATGAGAATTTATAATACACAGAGTTTAATCAACGATAGAAAGTACCTAAACTTATTTTAAAAAGTCAGGCGTCTCTCTCTCTCTCTCTCTCTCTCTCTCTCTCTCTCTCTCTCTCTCTCTCTCAGTCTCTGTCTCTCTCTCTCTCTCTCTCTCTCTCTCTCTCTGTCTCTCTCTCTCTCTCTCTCTCTTTCTCTCTGTCTGCTTCTCTCTCTCTGTTTCTCTCTCTCTCTCTCTCTCTGTTTCTCTCTCTCTCTCTCTCTCTCTCTCTCTCTCTCTCTCTCTCTCTCTCTCTCTCTCTCTCTATAACCATGTCAGACTCATAAAATAACAAACTGAGCCTGTGTTTTATGAGTCGTGCTTTAATAGGGATTATTGTCCTGCAGCCATTACAGCCTGTTTTTACGGCTGCAAATAATTTACTTCAGCCAGAACAAAACTTTTTGTACCCATTAGTCCGACGTGTAAAAACAGGTTTACTAACAACAACATAACTCCTCACACACGTCTGGAGGGGATTATACACAGCGTTCTGAAAAACATCGTGACAGAGACTTCTCCTGCGGTCGGTCAGGTGTTTTTTTGTTTTCCATCCTCCCCACTTCAGTTCAATAATTCCTCCCTCGAGTGGTTTCCGCTTGGTTTGCTTACAAACAAATGCAGCAGGTCTGGATCTGCCCGCCCTCCCGCCTGCTGTCATGTTTGATCACCTCTTATCTCCTGCGAGCGCCGAGGCCAACAGCCGGCCGACCGCTCTGTCACTCATTGAACGAGCTGACCTCGTTCACTCTCTACTCCCCGGCTTGAAAAGAATGACCATGGACGGATAATGACACCTGTCAGCCAGGACGGGTCGAAGGGTCCTCAGCCCCCCCTTAAGACGCTCACACTGAGAGACACACACACACACACACACACACACACAGTGAGAGAGAGACACACACACACACACACACACACACACAGTGAGAGAGAGAGAGAGACACACACACACACACACACACACACATACAGTGCTACACACTACAGTCCAAATTCTAAACCTCATAGAGAGCTGTCCCCCCCCTCCTCTCTAGAGTGGATGCTCACTCAGGTCACCATGTGGTGGACTCTGAAGCTTCAGTGTTTATCCAGCTCTGCATGGGTCTGTAAACCTTTCTGTGTTCTAACCTCTCTCCATTTTTCAAAAGCATCTCCAATATTGATCCTAGTTTGAGCACGTTTCTGCTCGTGGAGCTTATTAGAAACATGCAGAGGCTTTTTAGGTCGGGTACAATCACTTCTATCTGAACCACTTCTCTTAACCGCTTCCATCGCTGCAACACCTGTTGACCTGATAACTGCTCTCATATCTGGCAAACTGAGGGGCGTCCAAAACGGCCGTGTGGGGGGGTCTTAAAAGCGCCTACCTTCTCTGGTCCAAACAAATCCAGAGCATTCAGGAGCAGAATCTAAAGTTAGAAGGAGGACATACTGGCTGCTGCATTGTTGTCAGAGAAGCCAGCACTTCAACATAGCATGTTTCCTTAATGATCAGAGAGTAAGATACCTTTATCATCTCACTCTCTACACAGCTCACTGATTGGACCTACTTGTGTAAGTGTGACTTTAAATTCTGAGTGATTCTAAAGAGTGTTGGCAATTTATCTCATGATCTCCTCGCCGACCACATCACAGCTCATTGAGAGCCGCCGTGTTGTTGGCAGACAGCGGAGCACGCGCTGCGTGAGTCACTCTCCACAGACACTTCCTTGTTCTCTCTCTCTCTCTCTCTCTCTCGACGTGTAAATAGACTCGTTTTAAATGCATGACGGCTGAGTCTGCTGCTAAAAAAAAAAAGAAGAAAACTGAGAAAACTCCAACCTGCTCCGTCCCTGCCTGAAACGCTCTCTAATATCCAATTACACAATGTTGTATTCTCTCTACAATGCCATTACACTGACCTCTTTCTCACGTGTTTTTTGCTGATTCAGCAGGTTTCAGATCCAATGACACAGTGAATGTAGTTCATCAGTCAGTAGATGGAGAGGATAAAGAGCTGCTGTTAGACCCTCTTTGATTGGTTACGTACAGTTAGCTGGACACTGAAGCTTCCTGCAGATGTTGCCTGAACATTTTCTTTCTTTCTTTAACCTTCATGAAGGAAACAGAAAAGTTCACTCTAATGTTTTCGTTGTTGTTTTGATTATGTGTGTTATTCATTTGAAGGCATGTCTCCCGGTGTGTGTGTGGGTAGGAACATGTCTGAACATGTGTGTGTTTGCACAGAGGGCCGTGTGTCAGAGCCATTCCTGGTGTGTGTGTGTGTGTGAACGTTAACGTTACATAACACGTGCCATATGGAGGAACCGCCAGTATTTGTCAAATAAGACGACCTTAGTGTAGAGTTAAAGTCCTGGAAAGAGTCCGTGTCACATCAGGCTGATTGAATAACGATACAAAGAATAACTTTATTTTATCTGACATCAAAGTTTACAAAAGTCACATCCACAGCCGGATACAGATTTAAAATCTGGGATTAACAGCTGAAAAAGTTCCTTATTTATCAGATCCTGGGGGGGGGGGGGGGGGGGCAGAGAGATCATGTGGTAGTAATGTCGATTGGCTCCGCCTTCGAGAGCACTTTGTCGCGCCCAAGGACACTGTGACATGTAGATCCAACTGACAATCTAACCGTCGGAAGAGGACAAGGGTGGTAATCGCTAGGCTGCCAAACTGGTGTGCCAGTAAGAACCTCCACCGTTAAGTGTGTAAACGTGTGTGTTGTCATTGTGCATGTGACTTGTGATGTTTTGGCCTTGACTGGTTGAAAACACAAATATGTTGGAAATACATTTAGCAAACTCAACTGTGGGCAAGTGTGCTCACCATTTTTAGAAATAAAAAACAATACTTTTCCCAATATTAGATGCCTAGGATTAATTTTTTCTTGTTGCCATGGTATCAGAACTACGACGGAGGGTTAGGGCCACGTACATTTTTTTTGTTTGTTTTTTTTTAATTTCGAGATCAAATTCGTAAATTTACGAGAATAATCTCGTAAATGAGCGACTTCGAGTCCAGCCTGCGCGAAAATGATGAAAGTAGAACTCTTAAAGTATTTTCCTCTGCAGACAACTTCCTCCCAGTCAGTGTGCTTCTTTCTTCAGTTTCTTCAGTATCTTTTCAGGGTGCTGATATTTTAAAGGCAATGTGAAGATGATGATGTGCCAAAAGCATGTGTAGTTTCATATCTGCATAAGTAAACAACACAACTATTTGTGTCTGTTATCGGTCTGCCTTGTTAAAGTGTCTCACAGACAGTTTGTGTCCTGTTCATCATTTTACAGATAAACAAGGTCTTACAAGTTGAAGTGAAAACTTCTCTTGAACTGTTTTTACCGACTACACAAGGAAGTATCCTATTTCCTTATTAGTGAGTCCTTTAGGACAAGAGGCTCCATGTTTGTCATTTGAGAACAGGATTCTGCTGCTCTTCTGATATAGAATAAAATAACCACTTTATTCTTTGAAGACTTTGAGAGTTCTACTTTCATCATTTTCGCGCAGGCTGGTCTCGAACTCGTTAATCTTTAAATTAAAAAAATATATAATAATAATAACGTGGCCCTAATCCTCCGTCATACAGAACAGATATGGATATCATGAGATTTTTATCACATCAAAGTGTAAAATTCTGCTGAAGCCTCTTTCGATCAGAACGTGTAACCCTCACAGTGTCCGAGCCATGAAGAGGCCCCCGCACTCATGAAATGTTGATGTGACTCTGCTGCATGCTAACGTCTCCCGTGTCTCCCTGCTGCTTCAGGTGATCGCCGTGGTGATGGACGTGTTCACGGACGTAGACCTGCTGTGTGATCTGATGGAGGCGTCCAACAAGCGCAGAGTCCCCGTCTACATCCTGCTGGACGACAAAAACCTCGACTACTTCACGGACATGTGTTCAGCTCTGGACATTCAGAACTCACACCTGAGTGTAAGTCACACAGCGGACTGTAGCTGACACAGACACGTCATGTCTTACATTTCTGACAGAGACACTCACAGTGAGAGAACGTCCAGACGTACAGAGGCAGAACAGATCTCTTTGTTTTCTGGCTTAATAAAATCAAACAACATTAAATAAAAAAATACATATAACCTGACTTATCTGTAATCACAATCCATAGGGTCTCTGACCCTCTCCTGTCGCAGTGAACCCTCATTGTGCATGAAATGTGCAGAGCGGACTAAGCCGTGCGCTCCCTTATTGTTCCACGGCTTCTTCTTCATGTTGCTATTATTAACCTTAAAAATGTAATTCATTTCAGGGCACACTCATGCAACTCTGCTGATACGTGTCCTCATATGTTCATGTAGAGGTCAGACTGAACGCTCTCAGAAAAATATTTATGGGATGGCAAACATGTGCGTGTTTCAAAGTGTTTTGTCGCTGGGAAGTTTCTTGGATCTCTGCGATGCAAAGCTAACTGCTTCGCTTCATTGTGTCGGGACGTGAAATCCATCCAAACTGCTCATCCTCTGCTGTGAGCACTTTTCATGATATGTCAGCTCTGCCTAGCAAAATGCCCAAACCTGTGCACTGATGACACTGACGTAGTATTTGCACGTACTTGTCGTAAACACAGAATAGGCTAGAACTGAATTTAATAGATCAGCCTCTCGGATCGGTCCCTCAGATCAGCCCAGTGTCACCATATCAGATTGGTGCATCCCTAATGGAAGCTTGCTAACATGTCAAATATAGGGGCTGAACAACTTTGAGAAATCCTCCACCTGAGAGACGGCAGCATGGTCGCATTGTTAATGTGAGCGTGTTGACATAAAGAATCAATCACGGCTGGTACGCATTAAAACGAGAAAATTCAAATCGCTCCGTTTGAGCACTTCTGCTTTTAATGAAAGCAAGTTCATCAGGCAGAGAATCATAGCGTTAAACATTTGAGTGTGGCCTATCACAGCCCATATCATGCAGCATGAAAGTCCCTCTGCTATCAGCACCTCTTGCCTGTTTGAATGTACCTGCACTGACAGTGCGAACAGAACAAAGCTACTTTTAGCTAGCCTGTTAGCTAACATGAGTTTGAACTGAAAGTGTGTGTTGCATAACCGAGTACTTTGCAACCTCAGCAGTTTAACCATCTCGACACTCGGCTTCTAGAAGTCACAGTGGAGTGCCAAAGGAGTCGCTGTAGTGTCTGTGAGTGTGTGATGTGAACAGGGTGAACAGGCGTTCCAGCACTGACTCAATGTAAACATGATGTTGTAGCGTCGAGGTGTCTGCTCTGCTCTGAGTATGAAGCAACAAACACTGTCTCCATTATCTCAAAGATCTCACGGAAAGTTTCCGATGTGAGAGGAAAAAGATTCAACATTCAGTTTATAGTTTATAACAGAGCAGAGAGGAATGTTTCACAATAAAAGCACTACAAATACAGATAGGCTGGGAACTTTTATTGTGAAGAACTTGTTGGAAATAGAATGGGTTTATAGTCGGAACGAACGCAGCTTTAGCAGAGCTACACTTCTCGATGACGCTGTCGAGAGTCAACTGTTTTTACAGCCGCTCCTTTAACCATGAGTCACCGCCACAGCACCCTTATTTTACTCATCATGGACTTATTCTGAAAAATCCACTTCTACAGTGTTTATGAACATATATCTGGGTAACCTGAGAGTCTACTGACCCACAACATGTGAAATAAATCCATCCAGTCCTTTGTTTGTGGTCTGCATAAGTCTTACAACAGAGAAAAATGCTCTGTTTCTAATGTGCTCTCCTTGTGATGTCACAGTGGGATTCTGGTAAAAAAAAAAAATACCCTCCCCTCCCCTGGTATCTCCACCCATAGACTCCACCCCCAGCCTAGAACAAAACTTTTGTGCAGGTCGGCCATTTTTATTCTCACTACAGAGGAGTGATGTCTACGGGGAAAACTCAGGGGGGGGTCGTTGTATTTAAAGAAACACACACACACCAAAACGGAGCGTTCTGAGAGAGCTGGTTTATACAGGGTCACAAACCTCCTCTGGTGCTTGATTCATGTTATATTTTGACCAAAGCACAGCACAGATGTTTCATTTAGACCACAGGGGACTGTTTGAAAAGGTGAAGGAGGGGGAGAATATGTCCTCTTTAAAGACAGAGAGACACCTTTAAAAGCCACCTCAACAGTTTGGACTTTTGAATCCTTTAGATCCTAAGATCAAAAAAAAATTCCCCGGTTTTAAAAAATATCAAAATGCAGCCAGCGGTGTGTGTGAGTGTGTGTGTTTGTCCAATTCTGTTTTTTCAAAGATGTGTGTGTGTGTGTTTGTGTTTGTGTGCAGAACATTCGCGTCCGCAGTGTGTGTGGGGACACGTACTGCACCAAGAGCGGCAAGAAGTTCACCGGGCAGGTCCTGGAGAAGTTCATGATCATCGACTGTGAAGAGGTCATCGCTGGGTCGTACAGGTAAATGACACACACACACACACACACACACACACACTTCAGCAGCCTCTCATTAACCCTTTCACTGCTTTTGTGCTCTCCTGTTTTAGTCGCCTCTCCTTTAACAACAGTTCTGGACTTCTAATAATTAACAGAGAAAAGCTGCCGATTGACTTGAGTGAGCCGTCGTTCATCACTGTCACAACAACTCTCGTTCAGCGGATAAGACTCAGAATTTGTTGCTTTCAGTTTAGTTATCTAAGGCCGTACACGTGTGCATGAACTGAAGTCTCGTACTCAGTCTGAACACAGAAATCTGCAGAAGTCAGAAACGCTCGGCACCTATCAGCAACTTCTTTTAGATTGAATGTCACGCAGAATTTAAACACTGTACTGTACACATTGCCAAGAATTGGTTATGTATTGTCATATGCACACATACATAAGAGTCCCTGTGCATATAGAGTCTGATTTATAGAATATAAAAGTTTAGCAAAAATGAATCAAACTGTATTTCTGAAAAATAAGACATTGACTTCCATTTGAATATTAGTTTGAGTATCTGTTGGTTATTTCTTAGTTCAGATCGTTTGTGCCAGTTGGTCTTGAAATGTGATGAAGGGAACTCTGCTGTAAAAACAGGCTTTTTAGAATGGGTGTGTATGTGACTTCCTGTGCTTCTGCAGCCAGCCTCTAGTGGACACTCCAGGAACTGCAGGATTTTGCACTTCAGCTTCATTTTTAAACACCGGAGGTTGCTGCTCGACTTTCACACACAAAAGGATTGGACTGACCTTAATTATTGCTGTGTGTAAACGGTATTATTATATTTTCTGTGGTAGTATAACTATTTAATCAACTCTGACCTCATACATCTTGGTATGTAAGAAAAAACTTACAATCCTGCACAGCAAACCGGTTTTTAAGTACAAACCTGTCAGGGAAGGTCCGTTGAAATATTCTTTTTTGAATTGCATTATGGGAAACGTAGGACCCTGTTGTTTTGGAGTTTGGACTTTGAATAGAAACATTTAAGGGCCTAATGCTTTTAGTTTTCCTGAACTGAAACAAAATATCCCTGACTGACGATCAGTATCTGTAAGAAGACGTTCCTCATTCATAAGAAACACACACAGAGAGACAGAACGAGATGCTCAGAGTGCCGAAGGGAACACGGTTAGTCATCTCACGGCAGCAGACATTTGACATTGACTTTGCATCTTTCCTGATAAGCAGGTCTTACAGGAGGAAGCCGCTCATATTCACTTTGCAAATGTGCCGATAAGCCCTGGAACAATAGTCCTGTTGTGTGTGTGTGTGAGCGCTGCTGCTGCTGCTGCTGCCAGTGAGGAGACATTTGTGGTATTTGAAACAGTTTGAGAATACCTGAGTAATACCTGTAATTAGAGCTGCATGCTCAACAAGTGGACCAGACTGATGAAGTGAGGAGAACGTTCTGCACAGGCTTGTTTAGTGAGCGCAGATTTGATTAACCTGTGACGCACTACAGGCTCATTTCATTCTGAGGTATTTAATTAATCTTTCACTTTTATTAAGCTTTTTGAGTGTTTAATGAACTTTAAAATGTGATCAAGTTCAGGTCGGTACGGAAGCCCTAAGAGAGCAAACATCCACACATTTTATTTTAATTTTTTTTCACGTGATAACGAGGAAAATCTCCTTTGTTTTCTAAGCTTATTTTCTAAGCTTATTTTCTGTGATAACAGGCTATTTCGTACATTTCTGTGTCAAATTAAGCTTCATTATCCCAAGAAACAGAAATACACGAGACGGGACATTGAGGAAAACAACTGAAATGTAGTTTTTATCTCGGGAAAATGGATTTAAAATTCATACTGTATATGGATTTATGTCCACTTTGGGCTTCCGTACAGACTTCATTCTTATTGCGGCTGAGAGCTCACATTCCCATTTGTTTTACCATTATGTTAAACCTTACCTCATGATGTCATCACATGACCTAACATGCAGTAAAACATGAAAAATGACTGAGGACGTTTTTTTCACATGATCATGTTCCAGAATAAAAACTACAATAACCAGAAGCTTATTTCTTCTGCAGCACAAAGCTGAGGTCAACGACATGGACTTTATCATTTTAGATGTATGACATGCAGTATAGCAGGAAGCCAAATAACCTTCACAGTGTAAAGATTTTTAGGGATATGTGGCGTTTGTTATCTGTTCTCAGAGTGCGTCCTGAAACGGGGAAAAGGAGTTTCAGGTTAATGTTGTAGTACTCGAAATTGGTCTTGGTCTTAAGACCGGTCTCCAGACCACTTCTTGAAGATCTCTGTCTCGTGTAGGAATCTAAAGCACTTTTACTCAGTCTTGTCTCGGTCTCAGACTGGGCGGATTCTAAATGTAGTCTAACACTGATCGGCTGTTCTTCTACGTCATTACTGTGATTAGAATGAAAACGCCTCTTTCTAAAACCTCAAATAACTTCAATTTATTTGTAGTCCCGAGCCACCCAAGCCCTTCCAGAGAGGGAGCGTGTTCAGACACAGCTCATTTACATATTTAAAGGTACAGACACAGAAACAGCCTGTTCTGAGCAGGGCTGAAATAGAGGGGTTTATAGACATGATCAAATACAGGCTCAGAGTGGATTTAGAACAAGAAACTTCACACACATGTTTTGAGGAGCTCTGAGACTTATTTAAACTGGTTGAAGAGGAGGAGAATATGTGACCTTTAAGGCTTTGCACTGGTGGATTTGTAGAGTATGAAGGGTTAACAGCACGATTCTGAATCCTCAGCTCAGACTGAACTCTGTGTTGTTTTTCTGTTCGCTCTTTATTCCCACAGGGAGACGTGTGTGTGTCAGTGTGTGTGTGTGTGTGTGTGTGTGTGTGTGTGTGTGTGTGTCAGTGTGGGTGTAATGTACCAGGAAAGCTGCCAGACAAACAGTGCTGTGGGTTTTGAACGACTTGGTGTCACAGAGCCGGAGGAGAGAGAGTGTCTCTCTCACGTCATGGTGTCGTGTAGATTTCTGTCTCAGCTAAGCAAACCAAACACTGCTCTCCCTCACGAGACACTTCTGCTGGTTAGTCCTCACGAGAGCCCCTCACAGGTTACACTCACCTGAGGTGTACACTTGAGGAGGCCTGATGGGTTTTCTGGTTATGTGTAAGTGAGCGACAGAGTGTGACATCACTATAAGATCTGGAACAGGACAGGGAACATTTTTAGAAACAGCTTGATATTTAAAAAATGTTGGTAATCTTTTTCTTTAGGGATGCAGGATAGCCTCGCGGTTATGTTGCTGATGTATAGAGGCTGTAGTTAATGATGCAGTGACCATGACTTCAACTCTGACCTCTGCCCTTTGCTGCTTGTCAACCCCAACTCTCTCCTCCAGCTGTCAAGTGTTTAAGGGATCTGATGTTTTGCAGATTATGAAGTTTAATCATGTCAGTTGTATTTGCCTCCAGGGCCTGTACAGTGTGAACAGCACACGGCGTCCTCTGTCCTCAGACGATTGCTTCATATAGAAACTCCTCCAAAACACGTTTTAAAACCAACTTCAAAAGGAGCAAACAGACTAACAGGATGGTGTGTTCAAGTACTAGTCGAAGATAGTAAAAATAAAAGGTGTGTCATGAAGTCTTTCAGCGTGACACTCCTCTTTGTTTCTCTCCTTTCCTCGGCCGGTCTCATTACCAAACTTTCTCCTCATCACTCGGGAAGTCTCTGATTTGATCCGACAGCTGCAGCGGAGCGTTTTGTTTTTTTGATGACGGGCTCTTGTGCGGTTTCAGGTGAATGTGTAGGGCGAGGCTGACAAACTGAGGAATGAAGGGCGAGGTCCGAGAGGTGCCAAAACGCTTCTGACAAAATATGATGTTGTCTTATCATCTGAGCGCGTCACTCTCTCCCCTCCTGCGCCGGGTGCAGACATAAATCTGACATTAAAAAAAGAGATGCTGCGTCGCACTGTGAGACCTGGGAGGGTTAGACTTACAGCATGAGAACATTTAAGAAGCGAATACTGGCTTCGTGGTGATTGGCTGACAGCTCATGAAACAAAAGGTTTGAAAATGGAGATGAACTTGTGCGTTGGCTGCGTCAGGTTACACTGGCGTCTCGACCCGAGCGATGTGTGACCACATTCAGCACAGACGTGTGGACGTTCACCTTCAGGGAGGGCTGGTGCTACGAGCGCGGCTAACGTTAGCATCACTCGGCAAACCGATTTGACAACACTGATCAATCACTTGATTTAAATATTTTATTGTGGGCTTTTTATGCCTTTTATTTAGAGATAGGACGGTGGACAGAGTCAGAGAGAGAGAGGGGGATGTCATGCAGGAAATGAGAGACTACAGGCTCCATACATGGGGAGCGTGTGCACTGACCACTACGCTACCGGCGCCACTGAATTTCAATAGTTAATGAAAAATGTTTGAAAGTCAATTTTTTTGTATTTCAAACTGCTTTTATTTTGAATTTTGGTACTTCACTTCTGGTTTAAATACAAACCTGCTTTTATTTTGAAACATTTCTAGTACTTAGGACATCAACTTAACCACGGAAGAAACAAACTTGTAAAGAATCAAAAATAAAATCTGTGAATCAGAATGGTAAAAAAAAAAAGAGAGATGTTTGACGGTCTGCAGGTAACCCGTTAACGCTGACAGCCCTGGAATAAAAAAACAAACGTAGAGTCATTATTTACATCCTGCATCCATATGCACAGTTGAATAATCATATTGTTGTTGTTGTTGTTTCAATGACAACAACAACAACAAAATGCCGCCAACATGGCAACGGTGCCATGACATGATGTGATTATGCACTTGTAAAAAAAAGCTCAAACTGGTAGTTAACCAATCAGTATTTTCACAGAGCTTTAATGTGTTCTTTTGTTTTTAAGTTGAGGCTTAATGAACCCTTCAACTATAATCCAAAATATAACAGTGGTCTCCTTTTCTCAGGCAGAATCCAGAGAAAGTAAAGGAGCACACGGGTCAGTTTAATATAACACACTGTTTGACTCTGAGGACGACGCAGAGTGTAGAAACATTTGCACCTAAATAAATCTGCCTTAAATGACTCTTACTTTCTGCCTGAGAGAAGGAGTCCACTGAACTTTATTTTGAACGTCTAAGGTTTGTCTCTGAGAGCACCGACCTCCATTTTTAGAAGTCTCTTTCTACTTTAATCCGGACTATGATGGAAGAGTCTCTGACAGTCGAGTTCAGAGTCACGCAGCAGGAAACAGGAAACAGCTGGTGAAATTTGATACCATTCTTCTAAAGTCTGATGTCAAATCTGTGGTGAGGTAATTTGGTAAAGTGACACTCGGCTCATCACAATTAAACGACCTCCTCGCAGGCTTGTGGGCCGCCGTCTCTCCTCATCATCCTGTAAACAAACTTTCAGTTCATGCAGAGAAGGCGTGCTCTGATCAGGTGATCCTCGGGACATACCGGTGGATTTCACTTTAGCTTAAAGGTGTCCAACGTGAGCCGTGAGTGATTTATCGCTCGTTAAAAAAAAAGTCGTCCTGCAGGTTCCTCAGTTTTATTTGGCTGCGGAGAAACGAGCTCACTGTTTCAGCATGCAGCTCAGCGCGCCTTAAATGCCTTACACCCAGAAAACATTGAACACATGAGAGAACTTTAATCTGTTTTGCAGCTGTGAGGTTTGAACAGGTCATTTGATAACACTGAGGGTTTGATTTATGTCCTTTCTGATGTGAGATGCTTCTTCAGACATGCAAATGCAGCACACTGGAATGAACCAAAGACATGCAGCTACCGTCTCCATTCAGATACTCATTATAAAATCCAGCTATCTGCAACGTTAAGGCATGAACACCGGCTGTTTTCACACATGCACAAAGCTCCTGAAACTTTCCTGACAGTTTTGTGGTGAGCCTCATGTTTGGACGCAAATCCTCCAACATATCTGGGGAGTTTTTTTCCTGTAGGGTGAGCTGATGTTTGAAAGAGCAGGAAAAGTAATGAGGCTGCTCCATAATCTTTTATTCAGGCTGGTGTCTTCTTTTCCACCTTTTTTTTATACTGTGCACGCCTCCAGTTACCCTAAAATCTGGAATATAAGTCGTATAAGACGTTGATGTTGGAGGTCTACTAGAGTTAGAAAGGTTTTAACGATCTTCCTGCGTGATGATTTCTATTGTGTTCAGCGAAGTCTACAACAAGCAGTGTCTGTGCATCTGTGCAAGTAATGGAAGTTTCCATCTTCGCTCGCAGGACTTACACCTTCTAAGCATCCCTAAAGCCCGTACTGAATTAGGAAAAAGGGCGTTCAAGTATGCTGCGCCCTCTTCTTGGAATCGGTTGTAAGATACTTTAACTCTTCGGGAGCTGGTTTCCTTGAATGTTTTTAAAGGTGGTCTTAATGATCTGGAGGCAGAAACATCTGACTGTAGATGTTTGAGCTAACTCGTATTGCCCCTTTTTGATCGTTTTGTTGCTGATGACTTCTGACAGATTCTGATGAATGGTTCTTTTTGTGATTCCTGTATTTATGTTCATTGTTGTTAAGTGTTTTATGTCTGAAACCCTGTAACTGTGCTGCTGCCTGTCTTGGCCTGCAGGACGCTCTTGCAAAAGAGATTTTTAATTTCAATGAGACTTTTTCCTGGTTAAATAAAAATAAATCTCTGTTGCTCTTCAGTTCTATCTGTTTTGACTTTGTGGAGTTTGCTCTCCTACTAGCTACAGTACGGTAGTTCAGCTCTCAGCCCACGGTGAAAGTGGTGATGTACACACTCCTCGTCCCTCGTGTCATGCTGCCCACCTCGGCTGGTCACTTGTTGATCACGTTCAATCAAACCAGCGCTCCACAAGCTTCATTTACTGAACAGTATAGCATCATTTTCTTTAATTGCCACATTATGACCTCATGAGGGAGGGGAAAAAAATGCTAAAAAGCGCCCTCGTCAAACAGAGCGGTGAAACGTCCTGCAACATGGCTGCCTTCTCTATTACAGCACTGAATGGACTTGTACTTTATTGATGGTTTACTGGTAGTGGGCTCAATCAGAGTGAGTGTTGGTGGGTTCGGTTGGTGGCAGTTTCCTTTGGGGGGCACTTGAAAGTTTTTGGCCCATGGGCATAGGGTAGTGTTGATCTGTTTTCAGGGTGTAAATAAATAGCAGCTAGGAATCCACTTTCAGAGTCTGGATTCCAGATGTTTCTCTGCATTGCGGTGACCCGTTAGCATCTCCTTTCTTTAGCGTTAGCATCTCCTTTCTTTCTATTTTTTATTTTCAGTAGACTGAACGCTGCCATTCAGTAGAGCTTTCTACCCAGTGGGTGTATCCACAGTAATGTGCGCATACATACATAGTCAGCATATTTTAAAGCACATCTTCCCTTTTACTAATCAAACTGTGGGTGTTATGTAAGGCCAAGGTGCAGAGTGACATTTGCCATGTTGGCATTTTATTGGAGTGAGGTGACGTAGCTCGCTCTGAATCAACCTGCTGCACCAACAGTCCTCATAAACACAAGGTGGCCCAACCCTCCCCTCTGCATCCTCTGACCAGCCATGAAGGCGCAGTGTCCTCCTCAGCGTTAATATTCTCTCTGTCTGCTCTGCTGGCCGATCATCCAATGAGTCACCGCAGTGATTCATGTTAAGAGCCGGAAGTGGTCGAAGGCTTATCTGCAGTTTATCAGCTGGAGGTGGAGGAGAGATAATTTACACACAGGCTGTGTAGTGTGTTCGTGTGTGTTTCATAATTTTACTACACATTAGAGGACTCCCTGATGAGAGGGCTGAGGAGTTCTGCAGGTTGTGACCACTTTAAAGAAGACACTTCCCTCGTAGTGAAGCGGATCCCTGCACAGTTTGCTGAGTGTTCAGAGCACAGAGGAGAGCAGGAGGTTCACAGTTTCCCCGCCTGTTTCCTTTTCACTGTTTCTGATTAACACTTGAGTACTCAGCGTGTGGGCAGTGTAAGCTTTTAACAACATAATGATCACAGTAGCTTTTGTTCTTCAAGCACATGTGCTTGAATAATAATGACTTCATGTTATTTTTGTAGCCACTATTATTATTCTAATTACCTTGACAATTGGCTCCTTATTATCACTCATTTGGGAGAATCAGAGTATCTGCTTCAAGCGGCTATATGAGCAGTTTAGGTGTTTTTTAGTGACTTTGCGCGATTGAAAAACGTCTTTGACATCTCAGCCTGGTGTCTGCTGTTAAGGACGAGCGCCGTCTGGAGGTGTGAATATTAGTAAGCACTGTGAGGTGCATGTGTTAACGCCCACATCAGGAGGATTTCAGGGGCAGTCCTGCAGACATTAACTAGACATTTTCAGGAGTGCACATGTGAAAACAGCTTGTGATTGTTCTGTTTGCCTTGTCAGAGATGGGACTTGCATTAAAAACATTTATTTTGGGCGGTGGTGCAACACGTTGTTAGCAGCTCTCTTAGCATTTCAGCGTGACACATTTCCTTTTTGTTGGTACTTTAAATCAAGACTTTGAACACATCTTTGACTCATACATGTGAAGCTCAGAAGATTTGAATGTTACCACTGTTTACATTTCAAAGAACGAAAAAAAATTGCCGGTTTAAACACACACATTTGTATTTCATACTACAGATAGCTCAACCTAGCAGCCAGTGTCGTGGATAAATAGAAGTAGTATCAGAGCTCAGATTGAGCCCCAGTCCTCGGCA